>NC_063162.1:98023593-98323593 GCF_023159225.1 Perognathus longimembris pacificus | reverse complement strand
GAATGACTACACAACTTTGGTAAGCAAGAACCAAATTGGGATGTGTTGAGGAGATTCCCAACGCAGAACCAAGGTAGCAAGTATTGATTTATGATTTCGATAAAATAATTTAAGCTGTGCCAGTGGCTTTTGCCTGAAATCCTGTCTACTCAGGAGGCTAAGATCTGAAGACCAGAATTTGAAAACAGATGGGCAAGAAAGTCCGACATACTCAAATTAGTTGCAAAAAAGTCAGAAGTGGAGCTGTGCCTAAAGTGATAGGGTGCTAGCCTTGAGCACACAAGCTCAAGGACAGTGACCAAGCACTGAGTTCAAGCCCCAGGACTGGCACACCACAAAAATAATCATTTAAATTGAGTGCTGGTGGCTCATGCCCATAATCCTTGCTACTCAGCTAGCTGAGACCTGAGAAGTGAGATTCAAAACTATCTCAGGAAAAATGTTCCCAGGGACTCTATTGCAAATTAGGCAGCCAAAACTCTGCAAAGGCATAGCACAAGTGTAGAGTACCAGCAATGAGCAAAGGAAAAAAGGAACTTAAGTACGTACAAAGATTGCATGGCTTCCCTTATTTGTGGTAGCTAGAATTGCCCTATAAATCTAGGATTAAACACATTGGGTGGTATTCAAGTAGTTACAAATGAATTAAATAAAGTATAGTAGACTCTAGGGAAAGCTCAAGTAATATAATTTTTTTAGAAAAACCAGGTCAAAGCCCCAAAAATCAGCACCAGAAAATGAGTACATGCAAGGGATAGGGTGGGGCCAACAGGACAGGAGTACACAAATGAAGGGGGGAGGTGAGGTCAAGAATTCATTTATATACCACAAAATTAAGAAAAAGGGAAGGGCTAGGTTAAAGGGGGTTAGAGTGTTGAAGGGGGTGACACTGATTAAGATGCATTGTATTCCTAAACAGCTTTATTAAGTGGAGCCTCTTTTGTACAACTACTTAAAGATAAAAAAATTTTTGAAAAGTAAAACCCAGATTCTGAAACAAATGTATCTACAATTGCCCTGACCCACCTCCAAAAAGTAAGTAGAAAGTAATGGTATGTTTTTGGTAAATGTTGACAAACTCTTTTGAAGAAATATCTTAGGAGAATAGAGATAGAAAAAAGAATAACATTAAGGATTTAAAACAGTATTGTTATCATTTTAGTAGGAGTAAAATTTAGCAAGTGTGGGGTTTGTGGAACTGTATGAACTGCAGGAAAGAGCTCGGATAAGATTAGTGGGAACAAATTCCTGAGCATACAAAAACAGATTGGTGGATGTGACAGAAGAAAGAGAAGAATAGAAGAATATACAGATGGGCAATGAAAACAGACTCATTTTATAAGACTACAAATGAGTGAATAATGAGTTTTCATGAAGGTAAGATAACAGGGAAACAAATTGTGAAATGAAAAAAGAGTTCATATCTACAAGCCTAAATCCAATAAAGCTTAAATCAATAAAAATTTCCTTAAAATATTCTAAGTGATGACTGAAACAAAAGATGATGGAATGAATACAGTCATAATACTCAATGTATATATATGAGGACTGAACTAAGAAACTAGAGAAGATTGGTAGGGGTGGGATTAGATGAGGGCTGGGGAGGGGAAAAGAGAATGGAAGAGGTGACTAAGATGCATTTTGTACATAAATTGAGAAAGAAAACTAAAACACCTTTATATAAGTGTAAACAAAACAAAAAGAGAATACTGGGCAACTATTGGTAATCAGTGGCTGCCTCAGGCCTATAATCTTAACTACTCAGGAAGATGAGATCTCTGGACCACAGTTTGAAGCCAGACTGGGCAGCCAAATCATGAGACTCCCTCTTCAAAGTTACCACCAACATTTCTGGACTAGAGGCTTGGCTCAAGTGGATGAGTTGGCTATGAGCCGAAAAGCTAAGCAAGAGCTCCAGGCATTAGTAGAGGCAAACAGACACACAATAGCAGATATATCAGGAACAGAGTTCTAAATTAGCCAAAGGTATGATGGTCAAGGCAGAATCAAGCTCAAGACTTCTGAAGTAGAAGAATTCAATTACGAAGATGACCAATAGGATGTCCCTGGGAATAGACTCTTAGGTGAAAGAGGAAGTTAGTTTACACAAAAGGAGATATAGTAATGGGTAGCTAGTCTTAAGAGTTTGAAATCTCTCAATATTTTAGCCATAGTTTAGATAAAAATATACTGTTCAAGAGACATCATGTCTTGAATCTAGCAAGAGGTAAGTATATAGTAGCAAGTGGGGAGAATAAAAATTTATGTGTGCCATTGGAAAAGTAAAATAATTAATGGATTGTAATTGGTACTGGCAAGCCAGAGGAAATGCAAGAACATAATGCACATGTGCATGAGCATACATACAACTCACTCAGCCCTATGAAGAGAGACTGAGTGGCCACAGGAAGAATGACTGACAAAAACTCTCAAGTCCTGAAAGAAAACTAGATTTCAGTTAAGGAAGGAAATGCAAGGATGTATTTGGGAAAGGGTTAAAAAGATAGCATATCTGCTTACAAATGCATGAAAGGAAATGTGAAAAGTACTGGTGGGATTCCCATAGTTGTAGTAGAATACCATAGGCTTGTAAAATGGAGGCAAAGATTATATATATTTTTGTTATTCAACTCAGTGTAATTTTTATGTGTTCTTTTTTTCTTTATTGGCAAAGTGAAGTACAGAGGGGTTAGTTACAGTTTCATATGTAAGGAAGTGAGTACATTTCTTATCCAACTTCTTAGCTCCTTCCTCATTTTTCCCTCTGCCTCTGCCTTCCCCCCTTTCCCTGTCCCCCCCCATGAGTTGTAGATTATAATTTATAGCTATACAATTTCCCATGGTGTCAATGTAAGTAGAAGATAAAATACTCTCACCTATTCAGCCCGCCTTACTAGTTGTAATGAATGGATTCCTTGCTTGCTTCCTTTCTTTCTCCCTCTTTCTCTCTCTCCCTCCCTCCCTCCATCCCACCCTTCCTTCCTTCCTGTCTTTCATTTTTATTATTTCATCATTATCAATTTATTGTTGTTGTTGCTTTTATTATTATTCTGGCTTAGTGCTAGGACTTAATGGACTAACGTTTTAAATAATATTTTTATTATCTACCAGAAGTTGTACAAAGGAGTTACCATTCATTAACACAGTTTATAAATATAATGCATGTTGATCAATGTCACCCCATTAATCATTCTCTCCATCCCAACCCTGCTCTTTCCCTAAATTTTCTTAATTTTTTTTAGAACATGAGTTGAATTTTATGGCTGTATTCTCCTTCCTTTCTTCATTTGTCTACACTTCCCTTTGATCCTACACCTCTTTTTGAGTATTGGTTTCCTACTATTTATTCTGTTGAACTGTAAGTTGGCCTTTCAAAGGAATTACACTATTTGAGTTCTCCCCCAAATCTACCATGTTTCAGTTAACACATTGTTGTATGCTTGGAAACCACCCTAGAGTGCTAAAAAGGAAATCTAGTCCACTGTTGGTGAAAATGTAAACATGTTCAACTACTCTGGAAAGTGGTATGGAGGTTCCTCAGAAAACCAAACATAGAACGATGCAATGATCCAGCAATTCCACTCTGGGGCATTTATCCAAAAGATTACAGTAAAGCACAGTCATGTTCACTAAAGCACTATTTACAATAGCAAGGTATGGACTGACCTAGATGCCCCTCAGTGGACAAATGGATCAAGAAAATGTGGGATATATACAGAATAGAACTGTGCTCATCTAATAGAAAATGATATTGCATCACCTGCCAAAAAAAGAAAAAAGGGAAGGAAGGAAGGACCTGAAAAAAATCATGTCAATTGACACAAGTTAGGCCCAGAGAAACAGAAGATGCATGCTTTCATATACAAAAACTAAAATTCATTTGTAAATGAATAAGTAAATGATATTCATTATTGAAACACCTTGACAACACCAAAAGGAAAAAAAAAAAACTATATGAATGATTCGTAAAACATTAAGCAAAGAATTGTAGCTCTGGGCTTCCTATACTGTCCATCAATAAAGAAAGAGAATCGGATGAGAATGATAACAATCACCTTTGTTCTCCCATCTAGTAGAAGTCAAGTAAAGATGACATAAAATATTCATGAAATTCAAATGATCCTTTAACCTCTAAAAGGTTCAATACAACCTGATGGCTAAGTATTTTCCTAAGAAAAAAGTTTTCTTTCTCTCTCAAAATCACTGGTTTTGTCTCTTACTAATAATTTTCATTTACCAACATCTATAAAAGAACACATATCAAAGCAAAAAACACCAACAAATCTTGGAAAAGAATATTAAACCACAAGAAAAGGGTTCACATAGACCCTCTGGGTTCTTAATTTTTTCCCAAGAATTAATATGAACTCACATGCCACATTGGTTCTTGGAATTTACTTTTGCTGAGAAGTTACAATGAATCTTAGTAGTTACTTGAATTCAACTGCATTCAGTAAGTAATAATGAAAGAAGAGGAAAAAGATGAAATCATCAGCAAAGAACACAGGCAGATCAAGAGATGCATCCAATTCTCCCATAATAGAGAGCTCTGAAATGAATAACCTCACATTCAACTCAAGTCACTGATCTGACAAAATCCATCCTGTTGGAGGGACTCACATGATTTACACATTTTTTGTGTGTCAGTCGGGTTTGAACTTAGGACTTGAGCACTGCCCCTAGATTCCTTTTGCTCAAGGCTACCACTCTAACACTTGAACCACAGCATTACTTCCGGCTTTTTCTGTTTATGTGGTGCTGAGGAATCACACTCAGGGCTTCATGAATGCTAGGCAAGCACTCTACTGCTCAACCACATTCCCAGCCCAATTTACACGTTCTTTTAAGTAAATGATATTAGAATAAATAAACATACAAAATGTATAATCCTGTACTCACTCAATAACCTTTTAATATAGAAAGTGTACTGTTGAAAATACAAGCACAGTAGGACATAGTTTGGGCTCTCAATTCACTTATATAACTTGAAATACACTCTGCTCTCAATTTGCTTACTATCTAACTTGAAATACACGATGATGCAAGATAAACACTATAATGAAAAGTAAATTAAATGTGCAACAAAATGAAAAAATACTCAGTTGGGGAGCGTCTTAATGGATATGATTTTTTTCACAGATTTGTAGTTGTAGTATGCTCACAGAAGACATAAACACGTATGTATGAAATGCAAGCTGAGTAGAGGAAATGAGGAACTGGGATTCATTGTGGGAGTGATGTACCGGGAGTGAGGAGGAAGCGACTGCGATGAGTAGGGCATCTCATAGTGCCATCCGGGAGATGAGAGGCAACCTTAACACCACACCAGTGTTTGTTTGTTTACAGAATATACCCATAAGCAGCTATGTGACTTTTTAGCACACTTAGCCAAATTTTCAGCTTTCTGATCTGCTAATAAGGATATTTCCCTCAGCGAAAGGGAGAACTGAATGGCAGAATTCATGAAAAATTCGAACACACTACTTTGTACAAAATGAGTACTCAAAACATTGCCCATGATTGTCAATTTTGTTGTTATTTCTATTTTAATCATTAAGTGTGTACATAACTTAATTCTATTAAGACTATGTCTTGCCCAAGCAAGACATCTCTAATTACAAAACTTAAAGGTTACTATGGAAGAATTCATACATTATTTAAAAATAGTAGCTACTTCTGATTACTAAACCAATATGCAATGACTTTAAAATGTTTGAGAAGCTAAAAGAAAAAGAAAAAACTTAGCTCACTACTGTCATAGTTAGAGTTTAACATTTATTTACAGAGTAAAACTTACAAATTACATGCCAGTCGGTCTTGTTATTTATCTGTCTACCTACTGTCTGTCCCTTTAGTTTTCTCTTTTAAGACACAGTGTCTAACAGTACTGCCCAGAAAAGCCTAAACTACTAGACTCGATGACCTTCTTACCTCAGCATCCCAAAAGCTACAACTACAAGTATATGACACTGTGCATAGCTACTTGCAATATGTTAAAAATTTATGTATTTTTACCAATCTAGATGATACCACACACATAGAAAATAACACATATTCTGTCTTGCCTATCAGGGTGATCTTAACAGTATCTCTTTTGTTGTTGTTTCCAAATGTAGTTAGAAAAATAGTCTTCTAAAGGAAAACAACTAAGACAGGCTCAGAGATAAGACAAGATGATAAACTATTGGTACTTAAGAGATAAAGGACAGGAATCTCAGAGACAGAGAAAGGAAGATCCATCCCCCAGGATTCTAACATCTTATTTTTGGTTGCAATTTTTCTTTAATGGTGAAATTACTTCGTTTTCAAATGAAATATTTTCCTTCATTAAAAGAATAGCCCCCATAGGTTTTGTTTTGTTTTTTGGTGTTTTTTGTTTTTTTTTTTTCTTTTGGCCTGTCCCAAGGCTTCGACTCAGGGCCTGAGCACTGTCCCTGGCCTCATTGCTCAAGGCTATCACTCTTCCACTTGAGCCACAGCACCACTTCCAGCTTTCTTTTTTTCTTGTTTATGTGGTGCTAAGGAATGGAACCCAGGGCTTCATGCATGCTAGGCAAGCACTCTACCATTAAGCCACATTCCCAGCTCCCACCCCCCCATGGTTGTTGTTTTTTGTTGTTGTTGTTTTTTAAGACTTTATATATTTCCTCCAATTCTCCTTACAAAATCTCCATTGGAAATGAAAATGAGAACTGTGATATGATTTGATCTGTTTCAATATTCTGACAACCAACTTCTTTTTTTTTTTTTTTTACATCAAGCCAAGTTTCTAACCTAATTGAGGGCTAATCTGTTACTACAATTGGACTATAAAAGACAATGCCACTGAAGACTTTCCTAGCACATTGTCAGCCCCTCATGATCAGTGTTCCATTCATAGACATAGCATTCTGAGCCTATCAACTCATGTTTCTCACCAGGCACTACATTTCTTCTAAGTTCTATTCTTCAATTCGTGACAGCAATAAAAATTCTGTCATCAACACTGAACAACCATAACTATATAAAAGCATCCACTGTCTAGCATATAAAATTCATTCTTTTAAAAAAATTGTATTTTATTTTTAGCATCCCTGGTTGCTGACTACATTGAATTGGTTGGCACAGCTATCAATCAAGCATTCATTTATTTTACAAATGAATATTGAGTGCCTTGTGCAATGGAAAAATCCTTGGTTCTGTAAGCAGAAGTGAGTTCAAATTTTAGCTCCATTATTTCATAGATTTGGGAAAGTAGTCAAATAAACTAACTTTTTCAAGAAAGGTTTTTACATTGTCTAATGGAGATGAAATATATAAACATGTTCATCATTAGTAAAGATGTTTTGGAGATTAAATAACTTTCACCACAAACTGACAGATGTTAGTGTTCAATAAATGCTTTCTCTGTGTTTATTCATTTTAGTGGTTAATAGCATAATAAGAAATATACTCCTTCTGGGAGAATTTTACAAGCTAAAAGGGGAAAGAGGTAATATTTTAGAGATAATTCTAAGACCAGAAAAGTGACCATCAGAATGGGGGGAGGGGAGAAACACAGTATAACTATGACTCTAGAGAAGATAACTGTAGTTGAACTAGAACACCTTATTTAAGAACATGTAACATAGCTGGGTGTAGTGACACACACCTGTAATACTATCTACTGAGAAGGCTAAAACCAGAAGCGTTCAAAGTGAACCCAGGAAGGAGAGTCCATAAGACTCCATCAACAGTTAAGCATGGTCCAAGTGGTAATGGTAGAGTGCCTCCTGTGAGCAAGAAGGCCAAGCAAGAACACAATGCCCTCAGTTCAATCCTTGATGCTAACATGTGCACATGTGCGTGCGTGCACAGACATGTACACAAAGATAAAAACCATATGAGTCAAGAACAGTTGACAAACATACACACAAAGAATAAAAATATATGAGTCAAAGACTGTTGGCTCACAGACACACAAACACATACATACATGCACATGACAAAAAGGACATTGCATGGGCTGGGGGTATGGCCTAGTGGCAAGAGTGCCTGCCTCATATACATGAGGCCCTGGGTTCGATTCCCCAGCACCACATATACAGAAAATGGCCAGAAGGGGCGCTGTGGCTCAAGTGGCAGAGTGCTAGCCTTGAGCAAAAAGAAGCCAGGGACAGCACTCAGGCCCTGAGTCCAAGCCCCAGGACTGGCCAAAAAAAGGACATTGCAAAGGGGAAGCTGGAAAAAAATGATAGTGGCAGTAGAGAAGAATTAAGAGGAAGAGCAGTCAATTCTGATGACAGTGAAAATATTGCCAAACAAATGGTATTGAATAATAAGTCAGTCTTCCTGCATTTTATGTATTTTCTACACTCTTATATAGTAATCACTTTAATCCTCATTAATAGTCCTATGAGGAAAATGATATGCCAAGATGAGACTTAAGCTAAGACCCACAGACAATACTTTGATAATACTTAACATACTGCTCAGGTTCACAGAGCTAGAAAGTGGCATGTTAAGGATTCCTTCATTCAGTCAATCAGTCCCCAAGACCTTCAATCTACCCATTGCCTATACTACTTCTCTAACAAAAGCACTCAGTAAATAAAGCCCATGAGGAAAGCCATAAGTCAATCACTTCAATGAAATCAGTTTATCGCTGTATTCTCTCACTTTTGATATGAGAAAGAGAACACTTCCAATATAATTTAAAGGTTCATCATTCACATATGTTTTATTTTTTTATTTTACATTTATTTTTATTTATTTATTTTTTCAAATTTTTATTATCAAACTGATGTACAGAAAGGTTACAGTTTCATACATTAGGCACTGGATACATTTCTTGTACAGTTTCACATATGTTTTAAATAATTCAATATATGTTCACTAGTTTTAAAATCATTTCAATACTTGTTCATTAAGAGTAAACACTCATTTGCAAATGCCACATTCACTTGCAATATTACTTAATATGCACACCTGTGAAATACAGCAGATTTGCAATATGTACTTTCTTATAGTTTTAGCAGACTCTAAATAAAGAAATGAGAAAATAAAGTAAAACCAGAAGAAAGGAAAGGAGGCATGATGAAAAATAGAGGAAAGAAAACAGAAGAAGTAAAATACAGGGCTGGAAATATGGCCTGGTGGCAAGAGTGCTTGCCTCCTACACATGAAGCCCTGGGCTCGATTCTTCATAGAAAATGGCCAGAAGTGGCGCTGTGGCTCAAGTGGCAGAGTGGTAGCCTTGAGCAAAAAGAAGCCAGGGACAGTGCTCAGGCCCTGAGTCCAAGGCCCAGGACTGGCAAAAAAAAAAAAAAAAAAAAAAAAAAAAAAAAAAGAAGTAAATACCTATCTGTCAACTATTCCCTAGATTATAGGATGACATGATGGAGAAATATTGAAAAGCCTGAGGGTTGTGTGCTTGGTGTCTTGTTACAGCGGTGTATAACACTTACACAAGTATTATACAAGTGTTAAACATAGTCTCTTGACCTTCTACAACATTATGGTTCTAAGATTCCTGGTTCTTACTTGGTTTGGTATTTCATCGTAGAGGTGATTATAGATCACTATAGATGTTATACACAAACAAAACTTTCACATCTCTTGGTAAAGCCTTCCATATTTCTAATGGATGATCAACTTCCCTGATAAGGGAGAGCACTCAAAAAAGATACTAATTCCACTAAAAGCATTCTGTAGCAGTTTGAAAACTGCCAAAGAAACAAATCCTCATTCTTTTCATTAAATGTCACCTATTGTCCTCTCCCACACTGAAACCTCGTTGTAATGCTCTATGATATTGTATTTATAAAAGTGTGACAACAAGGCATGGTAGTTCACATATATAATCTGAGCTACTTGGGAGGTAGACACAAGACAATCAAGTCTATGGACAGCTTAGATAAAGTTAACAAGAACCTGTCTTTATTTAAAATATTTAAATGAATTTTTAACATTAAAAAACATAAGTGAAACTTATCTGTAACTCCAGAGCTAAGCAGACTGAGGCAGGGAGATAGAAAGTTTGAGGTCCATCTAAGCTATATACTAAAGCCCACCTAAACAAATACACATGAACTAATAAAACATTTGGTAGCTTTTTTTACTGAGAACTACAAAGAAAACAATTGATAAAAATACTTACAGAAAATAATGATGGTTAGAACAAAGGTAGTGTTTTTAAATTTCTTAACTACCGTGATTATAATTAAACTACTGGTGTATGTTATTTCAAGAAATACCTTAAAAACTATTCGATAATGAAGTTTTTTATTTCATTTTAACAAATGTCATTTCTTTTTACTCCACTAGAGGGTAGTCTTTCAAAACTAGGGCTGGGTTCACATATCTAGCCTGGTTTTGACCTCAATAAATTAAACTTCATATTCCATTCGTCTCAACAGCATTTCTCTAGTATGTTAATGAAGTTGTAAAATATGCATTTTAAAACTACTTTCATCTTTTCATAAATGTTCTTTGAGCTATACACACAACTATATTATTTCTGCGTTTTCCAGTTTTTGGTAAATACGCCTCGAGAGTTTCCTGTTTAAAAATACATTCAGAGTCAATAGGCCTAAGATTAAGGCAAAATAATTTCTTAAGAATGTAATAGTATTGTAGTAGAAATATTCGCAAAGTAAATCATACAGGCTGAAAACCACACGCACATACACATACACATGGCCACACACACACACACAGACAACACTAAATATATTCATTAATATGTGGCTGTAATATTTATTGTATCACATAGGAGAAGTGAGTCAATATAATTGACAATACATATTTTTTAAAATTACTGTAATTACTTTACAAAGCAAATATGTGCCTTATTAAAATCTGATCTGCCCAGATAAGAAGTTTCATTGCTTTAGAGAGAGAGAGAGAGAGAGAGAGAGAGAGAGAGAGAGAGAGAGAGAGAGAGAGAGAGAGAGAGGGAGAGAGGCAAAGAGAAAAGAGCATTGTTGGACAGAAATTCTCCTGTGGTAAATGAAGTAGGAACTTCGGAGAATGCCACATAAAACAGTTTGGGGCTTGCTCTGCTCATATCACACAGCCACTGCTGAACTTCACAGAGTGGGAGTCTGAGGCATAAGTCTCTACCAGGTGTTTTTTAAGATTTGGAAAATCCTATTAATAGTATAGTCTGCCTATTTTCAGAGCAAAAAATAATAATAATAAAGTAAAATAGTTTCTCTCAATGACCGATATCCCTCAAATGGGAAAACTTGTCAACAATTTCCAACATTCCCTTGAAGGAAATAAAAGAAAGAAAGAGAAAGAAACAAAACGATTCCTAGGAAAATCTGCGAGCTTGTTTCATTTATTTGTACCCTGAACAGCAGTGTCATAGAACTGACAGGTTGCTTCAGCCAACCAGACTGGAGCAGCTGCGTGTGCTACATCTTGGCAGTCGGAAGCGATTGGCTCCTCTCTGGGGAGTGGAGGGTGTTCAGTTATTAATGACCGCTGAGCAGGCAGCACCATGTCAGTGTGACAACTGATCTGGTGAACGATGCACCACTAACCACCATGGAAACAAGGAGAAAGAAAGCCAGCTCGGACTACCTCTCTTCACTGGATTGAGAGTCTCAGCCTGCCGACCGAGAGAGTTCTGGGGGAAAGAAGGCACCCTGCTGCAGCCTCCTGCTTCCTGAATGGTTTAGAATCCACACATCAGGCAATGTGCATGTGTACACATCTCCAGTACATATTTGTGTATACTTTATTACACACACGCACACACACACGTACCGACTTACTTCCAGGCAAGGAGACAGCCATGTGATTATCTCAGCCGGAGGGACTGAGGAATTCAGCACGCAGGGACCTCGGAGGTAGTCCAGCACTGAAACTGCTTTTGCAAGGTAAGTTTAAACCTACATATCTATTTAAGAGCACTCTTCTTGCTTGCTTTATGTGTGCTCGTGTGTTTTATGCTTAATTTCTCCTTGGATGTTTTCTCCTTGTCTGAATTCTAAGAGCATTTTTCTTTACATTTTACTTAAGAGGAGAATTTCACATGCAACACCCGCCACCCTCCCCCCTCCTCCCCAGCCGCCCCAGGCTCTATGTGTGCCTAGCTGTGTTTGTGGAATTCTCCAACATGCTTTTTACTAGCTTGAATGCCAATCAGAGGATGTGAGTGGGAGAGAAAAAAAGCAGTGCTGGGGTGGGGTGGGGGGAAGAGGAGGGAGAGAAGGGAAGGGGTCAATGGGGAAGAAGAGGGAAGGGAAGGGAAAAACAAATGAGGGAGAGACAGAAGGAGAGGAGATCAGCCCAGGAAGAAGAGAGAACTGGAAGGAGGGGGGGGGGGGCTGGGAGAAAGAGGGTGAGTTCCCTTTTTCTTCACATGATTTGTAATGAAAAGCAGATCACATATCTTTCTGTATTTTGAAACGATTCTGCCTAATGGGGCATTTTTGTTCCTTTTCACCCCATGGACCGAGATTACCACAAATGCTGTTGTCTGTCAAGGACGAAAACCACTAACCAGAGTAGGAGAATGAGAATATCACAAACAGTTATTGAATTTCTGCCAGGCTACATCTTACTGATTGGGGTAAATGACTTCCCTTTAATAACATCCCCTCACCCGCTGATCCAAAGGGACAGAACAAATGTCTGATTGCAAATGCAGCTGGAACTGCCACACACTAGGTAAAAGGATCCCAGGAAACCGAAGAGTTCCCATCTTCTTTGGTAATTAACAGGATCGCAGCAGGACACCTTTAAAGTACATTTCCTATTTAAGAAGAGTGTTTGTTCAAACCCTCTGCAATATTCCCTTTGCTGTTACTGAGCTGGATGGCTTAATTCGTGTCTTAATTTATTCATTTTTAACAATATGTCCTTGTTTCTGTGCCTCTAATTTTAGTGAAAGCACACTATGATTTTGAGTAGAATCTTCCTGATTCTACTCAGGAGGAAGGGGACAGTGTGAAAAAGGGAAAAGAGACTTAAAGATTCAGAATATCTACCAAGAAAATAGTGTATCCTGATACTATAAAATAATTACTCATTCTATATTTCTCTTCTCTTGCTCAGAAGCAATGCCTTTGAGAGTAAATGCCTTTGAGAGTAATGCCTGTGCTCAGTAAACTCTATGAGCAGCCACGGAGTGATGATTCATGGAACAGAATGTGGGCTAATTTTCACTTCCACTCTTGTAAAAGGAAGCCAGCCACTTCCAATATGCTTTCAAAGAGCCAAGAGCAATTGAGGATGTCCTCAGAAACATTCAGTACCCCCATTAATGGGTCCTGCATAGGTATTAAAACAAACTCAGAATTTACATTTCCTCTGCTGTAGCACTCTCCTCCTTTCCTTCAGTTCATCTAACCAGTTAATGGACTCTGCTGTTTTTCAAACTGTGGGGTTTTTTTTTTTTTTGTCTCAAAACTGTGATTTCAGAATTATTCTTAGTTTCCTGGTTTATAACATACGACAAAACCACAAGACAGTAACTAGCCACTTAGATGCTGCCACTTTCCCATAAATATGTTGGGGGAAAATGAGTCCATTTACAATATGTAACGAAAGAAGTCAATTAATTCCAGCGACCTTTGTAAATGATGACAATAAAGTAGCTCTGACAATCTGCCAGTGGCTTCGATTTTTCCCTCTGGGAAATGAGCAAGTTTAAGAAGAGGGTTCCTTTTCAGAGTAAAAAATGAAAGGTGCTTCAGCATTAGTTTGCAATATTGGCAGCCCTGCTCGCTCTCTCTCAAACACCACATGCAATCCATAGCAAAAACAAAACGCTTTATTACTAAGAAGAAAAGGTATTTTATTTGCTTTTCTGCTATTCATTAGAAGTGCTGCTTGTGAAATTGATTGGATCTGTTATTTTAAGGTAGCTCCTAAGTTTCTAACCAAGAGGAAAAGCTTGAAGTAGATATTCAACCTCCCCATTTCAAACTACTATATGATGTAACATTGCAGTATTGATTTCTGTTTTTCCTAGACCTTTTCCAGGAAAACTTTTCATACCAAACTCATATATTCTCAAAGCTTACCTAGTGTATATTAAAACTGCAATCAATGACAGGAAAGAAAAATGATTCACTCCTAAACCTTAGTAAAGCTTGACTACCTATGTATTTTGTGGCTATCTGAAGTCAGCAATGTATTCACAGTGAGCCTGAGATAGTGTCACTCCAAGCGCCCAGGGTTGCCACTTAGCATGTGCCAGTGAGTTTGGTGATGTGACGGCCCATGCCAGATGATGCACATATGGGCACGTCTGGAAGATTTAGCCAACACAGTCTCCCCAAGACATGTAACAATGCTGAAATATTAGCTTTCTGGTGGGACAAGCTTCAAAGGACCATCTTTTCTGGGTGTTGCTCATCACAGGCAACATGATGAATTTGAATGCTGGGGAGTAGGTGGGATTTTTCCCTGGTGGTGGTAGTTATTGCTGCTGTTAGTGGTTTAATAAGTAGTATTACCTGCTTTCTAGGGCAGCCATTTAGAGACTTGTGAGAAAGGTGATCAACTTCAGATTCACTAGCTAGAGCTCACTGTTTCTTTGTTCTTTTTTCATATCTCCTGCTTTGGCCACAGGAAGGATTTTAGGTTACACTTTTACCTAACTACTATAATATGATTCTTTGCTGAGGAAAAATTCCTGTGCAATATAACATTATGGTATTTTTCTGAAAAGTAATTCAGTTCACCAGAAGGGTTTATAATATAAGGGTTTATTTTTTTCCAAATTACATTAAGTTAAATATTATCATTGGAGTTTGTGGACCTGAAGATTTTCTATAAATGTGATGACTGAGCCTGAAGGAAATGATTAAATGGATGATAACAAAACACTAAAAAAATGAGTCTCCACTTTTAGACTCAGTCAGGATGATCTGCTCCAGAATAATTTAAAAGTATGTGGTTCCAGCTAATCTGGAGACACACATCTGTAGTCCACTGATATATTGCATGTATTCCTGATTTTGAGTGTGTAGCTACTTAAAAATTGTTCTGATATACTGAACTAAAGACATCAGGTAGACCTCAGACAATACACTAATACTGCCAAAATAATGCTCTTATATTGGCTTATGCCAAACTACTTAGGACAGCTTTCCTGTGTAACAATTGAACATAGGGTCTTCCCAATGCTCAAAGAACTAATCTTTGCCTCCTGTGGGTGATGTCTAGAAAGTCATCAGGAGAACATAATGGCAATTATTCTTTTAGTTGCAATGTGAAAGGAAATCATATTACAATGTAAAGAAAGTAGGTGGTGCCAGAGGATGGGGAAAAAGTAACAGGGAGAACTCAAACTGTTTTCTTTAACATGATGAGCAGACCGGAAGATCTCAGAAGATGGTACTTAGAGATCAATAAACACAACATTAGGAAAGAAGACATAATGCTCACTTCAAATTTTTATGAAGTCTAACACCTACCAGGTCACTTACTATATTTGCATGATGCAAATTTGTGCATATTTATTTGCTATCATGTATATTTCATTTTTAAGTCATAATAAAGGGCTACTTTTTAAGAACACCATTATTAAAAGGAATATTTCCCAGTTTGGGCAGAGGGCAATGAGAAAGAGAAAAATATTTTCATATAATAATATTTTTAATTGAAGGTGACCTTTAGCAGTCTAATGGGATCATTTGAAAAGTAAAGAAACAAGGACCTGTTATAATGCAATGTTAAAATGTTATAATGAAATACAATCTACATTATATTTTATGTTGCATGGCTATTTATTGGAGGGACCTAGGATGGAATCCCTAATAGTACTCACTCCACCAATCTATTAAAGTCTGCTTCCTCTGTCTCCCAAAAATAATGTTTAAAATAAAGACTCAGAAATATGTGCCAAAATTTCAAAGAACTGTTTATCTAGAAAAGCAAGTACTCTAAAAGCAAAAGCTAGCATTCAATCATAGATACAGCAATGATTTGTTAAGTATATAACACAACTATTTGAAACCCTTAATTCATCTTCTGATGATTCTGGGTTGAGTCATAAAAGTTAGAGATTTGCTTGGTTTTAAAAACATCTTAGTAAGACTACTGCTACCCTGTACCAACACAGATCCATCTATTGATTGCCTACTCTAAGTTGTACATTTTTCTAAGAATTCTAAAGACATGTCTCTCTCATATCTTTTTAAAATTCAATTTCACTATAAATACTTTACGGCACTTAACATGTGCCCTCTGTATACATATGTCCATCCTCAGGACCCATGCTTTGCTGGTGAAAGAAATCTATACTCAGGATAGCAATCCCTCCCTTCACCACCCCTCCCCCACATTAGATTTTCATTGCCAGAGTTAGAGTACAAGCCTTTGCAAGTAATGACATCTCATCAGTTTCACATCCCATTTTCAAAAAAAAATGGCAAATGTCTGTCTTAAATATGTTTTCCAATTTTGAAAATTTAACATAATAGTAATCAATGGACCCCCATATTTTTAGAAAATAAAGAAGGATACAAAATAAATTAAACAGTAATTGCATGTATGTTGACACCCTGTTTATAGAGCACTTTTGCAACATCATTCACACCTCTCTACAATCTGGAGGGATAAGATAGTATGGTGATGGCCATACTTCCTTTTAAGATGGGAGAATGAGGCACTGTGAGGTTAGAGGCTTTGTTAATCTGTGGAAGGGCCAGAGAATAATGACAGCAGAGAGTGGGTGATGGCATGGGTACAACTCTTGTCTCATCCTTCAGAGTCCTTAATAATATCCACTTCCCTTCTTCCTGAACGTCCTCTCTAAACATTACCCTTCCCAGTCCTATCTTTCTTGCACCAGACAATTGTATCTGGTTAGGTTTTTGCAAACAGAAATCTTCATTTTAAAAAATAATCAACATCAATTCTGAGAGAAAAAGTATTGTATGATGCTCTACCTACTCTTCCATATATTTGTTTGACAGCATTACCACTCTGATAAATAGATAACTGGCAAAGGTTTCAAATATTGAATATATAGAATATAACAGGATGAATAAAATCCTTGTAGATTTTCCAGGTTGGCGAACATTATACATAAAGTCTATTTATTTAGACCCCTGAAGTCACTATTTATCTAGACCACCCATGGGTAAAGTACCAACATAAAAGCAATTTCTTTGGCATTTCCATTCTGATTAGTTTGCCTTGGGGGGAAAATTACACACTTAGCCATTCAAAACTACTAGTGAATTTGTAAGTTAATAAAGCCAAAAGGCCAGTTATTCACATTATTCTAAGAGCTTTTTCTAGGGGAAATTTTGGCTTTTAAAACCGATAGAGTCTTTGAGATAAATGAAAATCGCTAAAAGCCATGTTTTAACGTTTGTTCTTTCAATCTTTACTTGAAAGTGAAGCATTCCACAGATAAGCAGCAACTCTACTTGGGGAAGAAGTTGAGCCATCATGAATGTTTTCATTCTCTATGGAAAAGGCCCACTGAATCAATCAAAAGCTTTATATAAATGGGCAATATTTTCTTTTTTCAGAGATGAAATGCTTAGGATCTAAGTTCCTAGAGAACTAAACAAAGCAGGAACCAGGGGCAATGTTCTCCTTCATGTATGTTCTTCTACATGAATGGTCTTGCACTAAGCAAAAGCCTTCAGAAAACTCATGCTCAACACTTATGAATGGCATGAATAATATTGGACACTTTGGTGACAGAAGTATTTACAGTGTCTCATTTTCCCTGTGGTTGAAAAGACTGATTTAAACTTATATTTTCTAAATTTAAAAATTAAATGAGTAAAGAAATAAAACCTAACACTTAACTAGATTAATTCATTAAAATGGCATTTACTCTATCATATAGTCTCTTAAGGCCAGAAAGTTAAGACATTTAAATCACATTGTCAACTAATTTGCAGTTTACCTTGTTTAGAAACAAACTTAAAACTCAAAAAGGAAGTTAAAAAGAAACATACATTTCCAGAAATACAAATCCTAATGGACTTTATGCCCTTAGAATAACTTCCTTGTTACTTATTTATAAACCTAGGAAACCTTAATTTTATGATTGTTTGTTAGCAGTAACCGGTTATGGGCACAGTACGTAATTCCTTTTTACCAAAACTCAAGCCATTCAGAAACACCCCATACCAAATGTGTTCTACGAAGAGTATGTAATATCTGAAGAACACAAAATGACCCTTACTGAAATTTTCATAGTTGTAGATAATAATTTCAGTATACATCTATAATGGTTATATTCTGATTTCTACAAAAGTCAAGGAGATAATCATCATACACTGGAAATGCCTACAGTACTGAGAACAAAAAATATAGAGAGAAAAATCGGGGGAGAAAAAAAGGTTCCAGACCCTAGTGCTACATTGCTGAAGAGAAAAGGCTACAGGATGGAAACAGAGGCAAAATAATGTGACCACATTATGTGGAGGGGAAATTTAAGCACATGGAAACAGAGCTTCTAAAAGCTCTGTTCACAGCTATTTTTGTATGGAAAATACATGGAATGTCATTATGAGCTTAGACTTTATTCATCCAACAAGTCAATTTATTGTGTCAACAGCTGAATTGATTCACTTACCAAACACATACTTATATTTGTTCCTCTTAGTATAATTTATTAGACCCACATTTTTCTTAACAAATACTCTAGCTGCTCAGAGTGTCACAAAGTGATGGTCAGCTAACTCTTTAAAAATTAATGAGTCATTTGCCAAACTACCATTTCATTAATAAATTACTTTATTTTTAAGGAGCAAGCAAATTCTATGTACATATCAAAGTCTCACAGTATACACTGTACCATAATATGCTGCTCTGGAACAAAATGGTCAAGAAAATCAAGAATTAAAATAAACATTATGACATACATGAATATAAGTAGAAAACTGATACATTCATAATAACATAATCATTTACTGACTTGGGAAATGACAATATTCCACTATTCATTTATTACATATGCCTCTTCTATGAAACTTTGCCAAACACTAAACAGGCATGTTATCACTTAATATTCATACTACATGAATTAAATAAACTTTTGACCTCATTTTACAATATAAACCAACATCACAAATCAGGAAAATACACTTTAAAACACAAACCTCTATATCCAAGGCAACATTGCCTCCTATCGGTTCTCCTAAATTACCTAGTATACATTGCCTTCCCACAGGCAGATTCTGGCTCAAAATACTACTCCACTTATCATTTACTTGTTTCTAGTTAAGTATCATATACATTAGATTAACTGAAATGATTTTTTTCTAGCTCATTTTAGAGAATGTGCCACTTTCTTCCTTTTATTTATTCCTTCACACTTTTCAAGTAGAATTCAACATGCTCTGTCACCTGCTGTCATCCAGCACAATGCTGGCACAAAGGAAAACTGCAAAGCCTAGCTCATAGGCCACACCTCTCCTTCCAGATATCCAATCTCAACATGTGGATTCTTTTTACCCTCCTATACACTCTCTTTTAAACAAAGGTAGTAAAGAAAGTTAGAATGTTCTTTCGCTGCTAAATAGGATTATCAACTTTCAGTGAAATTCATCAATCCTTCTAAGTATTAATAAGCTTCTAATATTCACAGTTAATTGATAAAAGCTCTAATTCACTTCTCAAATGAATGTCCTGAGATAAACCTAAAACGTCAGCAGAAGTATGTATAGGAGCTGTTTGTTAAACTTCACTATTTCTGACTCAGTGACCTCTGCAAAGGCTCTTCAGGGGATTCCTGCAACTTGGTTATCCTATGTGGAAATGGCTGCATGAGAAATTAAGGCTCAAAAATGACTGACTTCTCCAATAATTAACATTATGCTTATTGAATTAGTCTGCATATCAAAATGAACATTTATTTAAAACCATAAACAATTAGCTAAAAAAGATATTCAATTTTGAGGTAAGAAAAAATTAAAAGTTTCTGTGTAGTATGAATAACCTAATACAAAACATGTAAGAATAAAAGTATATAATTTTAAATTTACAACTTAAAAATGTTAAGCTTCCCACTCTCCTACCACTTCTTCTACTTACTTAAGACAATAAGGAGAAAAAAAGGACAAAGAGGAAGAAGAGGGCGATGTTGGCCAGTATTTACTGAACACACAAGACATCCCGGCCCTAGTTAGCTATGTGTACACCCTATTTCAATTGATTTCACAGATCCATGAGCAAACAGATTCAGAATGGGAAAACACTTTTCTAAATCCATGCCCTGTCAGGGTCTTGATATACACCATGAAATGTTTTACTACAAAACAAATCCTATTAAAAACCAATCAAACCTTCTATCTCTCATATTCTATATTTCTTAGAATAAGCTTAATGTTTCACCTTTGGAAAAATTTTGATACTTTATGCAGAAACATCCCACAACAGACTTTCTATAGGCTCAAGTTCCTCAGCAAAGACTAAGACATATACGTAATAATTAATCAAAATTTAGTTTGACCACATGGTACAACCTGAATAGCATAATCGTGTTTCATGAATAACCAGAAGTCACTATAATTCAACAAATTTAAAATGAAAGGATTACTTGCAGATTTTCTACTTAAACATTTTTCATTAATCTGGATAATTTCAGAAATGTAATATGTATTAGAAATGATCCTGGTTGAATTCCAGATGAACTTGGAATATCAAAGACCTTTATCAAATATTAAGGAATAGAAATCACATATAAATTATGAAATGATAAGGAATCATTTATCAATTATAAGTGTTAATCTCACTTATTCATTTAAACACTCCATTCCTGGTCATTTAATCAATGACATGGATGCCTCCATTGCATATTGATAAGGTATGATGTCGACATAACATGAGGAATATACCAAATATCTATATCTATGATGATCTACATCAAATTTATTTAACAAAAAAACTCAGGAACTCTGAGATGTTTAAAAATCTTTTTTTTTGTACCAAACTTCAAAATTATTAAAGGGATAAAAATTCAAGCCCTCTGACTTTGTCCATTATCTGTTCTTTTTATTTTAAGTTAAGTAAATATTTTTAATTGTAAACATTAACTGTTTGAATTTACAGAATACATATACAATAAGTACATCAGGTTGTATTTCACTTAAGAGTGAGAAGAGGCTATGGCAAATGAACTTGATTTAAGGGATATCATTGAGACATTCATGTGGATAACCTTCATTACTATGTAATAATAATATAAAACTATGATAAACAGAGGCCCTGTCTCTACTCTCTCCAATCTAAAAAGATTCCCCATCCATTTTTTGGCTCTCAGTATCGATAGATTATGTATCCTTAGGAGGAACATATTTCTGAAATTGAAAAATCTTTTTCATCTGTATGTTCATGCTCCTATTTTCATATAGGCTGTGCAACATTCCATCTGAAATGCAAATGACAGTTACCCAGAAAGTGCCCCAAACATACTTAAGGGGTAAATTTAACACTTCCTTTTGATTTGTTTGCAAATGACACTGAATAATATAAGGATTCAGATTGGTATAACCATATATAAACTAGGAGAGATTTTCAGATATTAAATCATTTGCTTAAAGTGACCCTATTTGTTAAAGACATGAATGTAATACAAAACTAGGTGAATCAATCCTTTCCTGTTAGCTATTTCACACAGCAAGGATTGTGCCCATGAAGTTACTATGCAGATAGGGGGCTTCATATCTGTAATTCCAGCTACTTGGAAGACAAAGATAGGAATATTTTAAATCAAGGCAAGCCTAGGCAAAAATGTTAGCAAGGCCATACTACAAAGAACAAGTCAGATGTCATGGTATATGCCTGTATCCCAGCTACACAGCCAGCTGGAATAGGCGGATTGTGGTCCAAGGCCAACAAAGCATGAGACCTTATCTGAACAATAAACTAAAGCCAAATGCGTTGGAGTGTGGCTCAAGTAGCAGGAGCACTTGCCTGCCATATGAGTAACGGAGTCCAAATCTAGTACTGCCAGTAAAAAACGGATTTCACGATATGCTCAAATCAAGTCATTCTCACTCTAAGGACCATGATCACCAGAAGTTGCTTATTCTGTCCTATAGACAAAATCAGCAGCACCTTCTGAAGAGCACGGATATTTGCCTACTCGCAGCTGCTGGAGTCTGGCATTAGCCCAAATTCCCTGTCACAGAGTCACTTTTCAAGATGCTCTTGTGATTGGCATTTCATTGACAGTAACATGCTGCTGCTCAGCATTAAGCATGTTAATTATGTGAGTCTGGGGTTTTGAATTTGTGACCTAATGTGATTTGAGCTGATGATTTGATGTTGATGGTGTTGTTTTAAAAGGGACAAACCAAACAGAAGGAAAGTGAATAAGAATGAGAAATGACACCCTACCACAGAAATAGCTAGCTACGATACTGATTGCTTTAAAAAAGCCTAGAACTGCCAGGCTTCAGTGGTTCATACCTGTAATCCTAGCTACTCAGGTGGCTGAGATCTGAGGATCACAGTTCAAAGCCAGCTCAGGCTAAAAGTTTGTGAAACTTTTATGCCCAATTAATCATAGAAAAAGCCAGAAGTGGAGCTCTGACTCAAGAAGTGGTAGAGTGATAACCTTAAGAAAGAAAATTTTTTTTAAAAAAGCCCAGAAACAGTGCCGAGACCCAGAATTCAAACCCCAAAACACACACACACACACACACACACACACACGCGCGTGCGCGCGCGCGCGTGCGCGCGCCTAGCACACCCTCCAGTCTATACTTTTTTCTTTCCTTGTCTGGTAGCTTAGAAATTGTACTTTTATTCTAAATTTAAAAGGCTCAGACAGGGCTGGGAATATGGCCTAGCAGCAAGAGAGCTTGCCTCGTATACATGAAGCCCTGGGTTCGATTCCCCAGCACCACATATATAGAAAACGGCCAGAAGTGGCGCTGCGGCTCAAGTGGCCTTGAGCAAAGAAGCCAGGGCCCAGGACTGGCAAAAAAAAAAACAAAACAAAAAAATAAACAGGACTGGCAAAATAAATAAATAAATAAATAAATAAATAAATAAATAAATAAATAAATAATCCTTAAAAAATAAAAAATAAAAAAATTTAAATAAAAAGCTCAGACACTGCTTGTCCTGATTCCTCCTCACTAGGGACATAAAAATCTTTATAACCCATGCAAAATGGTGACAATCTTTGCAATTATAAATATCATTGTTCCTTTTGTTATAGTTGTTGTTTATGTGGTACTAAGGAATCGAACCCAGGGCCTCACGCATACTAGGCAAGCATTCTACTGCTAAGCCACATTCCCAGCCCTCATTGTACCTTTTTAACTTTTATTGAAGCCATGTTTAAAGTTTCCTTCCAAAAGAATGCATAACTTGAAACAAATGAACACCCAGAGGCTTGAGTTGCTAAACTTCTTTTAATTACTGACCATAACATGATCTTCTTTCAGACCACAGAAATATCCTCTTATGATAGTGACTTCTCAGAGATGGGGTCCATCTCCCTCTCCCTTGTCCTCTCAATATTTTTTATGCATACAAACAAGTGATGTTTAAATTAATTTTTACAATCTCCTATAAGACTGTCCCCCTCAAAATGCAATCATATCTCAAGAAATGACAGTTTTCCTATTCCATCATCTCAAACACTCCTGATAACATTTTTTTTGTGAATATATAGTAAACAATTGCACTTCTAGATCTCCATTCCAATGCATGTACACATTACATATCCATATGAACACAAGCAGATTGTTTTAACATCTCCCACTTTCTAGAACTTTTGACTTAGCTGGCTTGAGTATACATCCAAGCCATACTTAGTTGCACCTGGCTTTCAATGCTTTCCTCCCCACCCGTTTGCAAGTTCTTGGGATCAAACTCATATCTGTGAATGCTGGGCCAGGTGTTCTACCACTCATGGACACAGGGCCCTGCTACAAATATGAGGTTGGCATTCAACTCACTACCCTCCTGCTTCCACTTTGGGGTTATAGGCAAGACACCACAGTCTGCTCTGCCAAGATTGTTTTTGTCTCTGTGATGACTGTAACTGAGACTTCAAATATTGTAGAAGATTTAAAGAATTGTTTACACAGACATAACCAAGAAAAAATGTCTAGTAAGCAAGTATACTTTTACAACCTTTCATGAAAATTACATGCAGCTGCCATTCAAGTAGCTCTAATGGGCTCTATCAGTTCTGTGCCTGCATGTCCACTTCTAAACTAAAATGACAACAGATCCCAGTGAGCCATCAGCATAATTAGTCTTATTAAGTTCATAGTAATGAATATTTAGAAATTGCTTTCTGTTTCAGAGTTTTTGTAGTAAGAACCTTTATTGCATTATTTGATTTAACTTGTTCAATCAACTATGCCATCCTCCTCACTTTTGGGTAGATAAGGCAACAGTGGCAGGGCTATAGCAGAGTTATTACATGTGTAATCCCTGAATCATGATAGATGACTTCTAGTTATACCATTTTCTCCAAAGAGCAAAAAACCAATGTGAAATTTTACATTTGCTATTTAAGAAATCTAAGACAAATAAAACTCAAAGCAAGAACATTAGAGAGTGACAGTCATTAATGTATGTTTCAGGGAAAAGCCACATTCATCTTCCCAGAAAACCATTCCTCACATCTCTGGGTTTGGACCTACATTTGCACAATCTTTTGGAAAGCCAACTTAGCTTTGTTGAAAGGCCTAGTGTTGAAAGTTAACTTCCATCCTTCATTCATGTAAGCATCTACCTCTCACATCTTAGGCCAGTTTTACAGAGTTGGAAATGAGGAAGTTCCATGTAGAGAAGAGACAGAAGCCACGCCATTTCCTTTCTCCCCATTCCTCTGTATCGTATCTTTCAATTGAGATAGTTCTGGAATCTGCCACTCAAGTGTTATTTTACAGAGCACCCATTTCCTCTTTGGTCCACTTTTGCTTTATCAAATTCCATCTTTTGTTTCAAAATGTTCTTACATTTGTTGCACATGCTCTAGGCTTTTGTATTTCTGTCCAGTAACAACATATGCTTCCATGTGCATTAATCTTTCAAAAGAATGGGGGGATATTATGAGTAATACTAATGCTAGCCATTGTGTTGTGTGCATTGCTACATACTAGAAAACTCATCATATTGATTAGATGGTCTTCTTATCTAATTAGATAGTCTCATTTCCATTTCTGGCCTTTAGAAGGTAAATGTTAAGGAACGATTTTTAAATGTAAGTAAAGACAAGTTGTTGATAGAGATGGGAAATGTGGGAGACTTGTCAATAAAGTGTATGTTGTACTTTGAAAAAAATTAAAATATGTGTAGAAAAGTCCAGGCTCCTTTTCTATTGGAAGTGGAGATAAAATCTATTTAAATTGGAGGGTTATTTTTTTCTACCACATTATGGCAGAAAGAAAAAAATAAGGCAGAAAATAAGGGTTTCATATAAAGAAGAGAGGATAAATAATGAAATGAAGGAAAGAGGAATTATGGACATATAGCTAACAAATGAGCCAAGCCCAATTTGTAGTCCCAGTTGCTAGAATGCAGAGAGCAGAGGCAGGACTGTGGACATGGAGAAGCTCTTACTCAAGAGTTAATTCTGTTTCCACAGCAAAGATCTCATTGAGGCCAAAATACAGTCTTATCTCAGTAGATTGCAAGTAAAATAAAAACAAAGCCTTTCACATGCCCTGAAATTTTAACTGATTTTTTCTCTAAGAAGCAAACTAAGGAATGATTATGTATCTATGTGCTGAAACATCACAAAACATATCAAATAATCTTCATTTTGCAACAACAACCTTTTATGAATCTGGCATCTAGTTACTGCAGTTAACATCAAGCAAAATACAGAAACTCAGAAATTGTACAGCCAAAGAATGAAATACGCATTCATGACAGCATGTTGAAAGAAGCAGACGAGAATAAAGCATATAAATTGACCAAATGAGATTGCATATGTTACCATTGTCCATGGGAACACAAATTCATAGAATGACAATTTAAATTTGGTTTACTTCCTTATTCTGTAAATCATAGGAAGGAATTGCTGATGGAACTTCCATGTGTTTGTTATTTAGCTAACTGGGGGCAGGAGAACCCTTAGGGTACCTTTGTAGACACAAATCCAGAATTTCTGCTGTACCTCATACCCTAAAAAACAAGGTCAATTTTCTGAGGCTTTAAAAACAGGTTTGTTTTCTGTCCTGTGTGTGTGTGTGTGTGTGTGTGTGTGTGTGTGTGTGTGTGTGACGAGTTTATCCAAAAAGGAAAATGAAAAATAAAGCAATAAATATGGGTTGCCTGGCTCACATGAATGTGGGCCATTGTCTTTTACAGCATACTCACTTTTTACTATCAATACCTTTTTTAGTTATTTTAATTCCACTGATATGTGTATCAAATCTATGCATGATATTCGTAGCAATTGTGTATAGCTCAATTCTAAATGCACTAGCAAAGACAAGCTTATTTTTCTAGACCAGAAACAAGAACAAGAGACTGTTGATATTTCTTAATCTATATGTTATAAGATATAGCATGATTTATTCACAAGAATGCTACCCAGGATCTTAGAACACATTACACAACCATTGGTGCACATTGGAACCAGCAAACTAACACCTCCAAGCTACATAAAATAGCAAAGATACTTATCCTAAACTTACTTATCTCTCAATCAGATTCTGAAGAAACAAGGGTGCAAAGTATCTAGAACATTCCAGGCTTTTGGTATTGTTCTCCTTTTTTTGCTTTATTAATTTTTGTTTGTTTTGAGACAAGGTTTTCTGTACCCCAGGATGGCCTTGAATTTGCTATCATCCAATCACAGCCTATTGAATGCTGAGGTTACAAGGTTCCTGCTACCATAGGCAGCCCTGTCCTAATTCTATGGCAAGATTGACAACTTTTTTAAAAAAAATTCACTAAAACCTGTAGGCCAATTTAAAAAGTCCCTTCTTTTGGAGGCAGCTCACTGATTTTGAGAAAGCTCTGTCAGAAACATTGTCAGTTCACATAAAAACAAACAACCAAACAAACAGAAAGGCAAATGCCTTTCTCTCCTTCACCAGCAATGCCATATAGAAATTTCTCAGGAAACCTTCACTACTCTAGACTTGAGGGGAGAGCTCACTATTTCCAAGCAGAGTCACTCTACAAATATAAGTGAAACACATCTCGTAAAAGATACTAGGACTTGCAACATAAATAACCCAGTAAAATGAGTGAATATACTATATAGCCAGTAATCAGACAAAAACAATACTTACAGATCTTGGTGGAAAAAATACCTGACGGTATATTGTATTACTATTGTCTATACCCTTTAATCATACCAAAGAAATAGAAGTAATTTTTTTCTGCTTTTCCTTGAGTTAAAATAGAGAATGATCAATTTAAAAGTAATTGGAGAAATTGGTGTTTTGTTCAGAAGAGCAAAGTAAACATTCACTCAACAGCACTACCTAGAATCATTTGCTTAATAGCATTTCTAATATGTTATGCCATTTATCCAATCCACTTTTTTCGACATTAAAATGCACAAACAATTACACTGGCTGTAAATCCTAGGAAACAATCACTGTTTCTATTAAATCAGAGAAGAGACAGTTAAGCTGCAGTGTGATTTCCAGATGCTCATGAATAGACAATACTTAGAACTGCTCACTACAATTGGAAGAAAAGGTGGGCAGAAATTACCTTCCTTCCTCTTTCCTTACACCTCTTCTTTTTTTCTTCTTTCTTCCTTTCTTTTAAGACAGAATTTGGAGGAAAGTTTTTATGTAAGGTCTAATAAATTATGCAAGCACATAAAACTATCATATGTTACAATACCAGGCCTATAACAGGTGGAAACTATCTTTCAATATTTTCTTCTTAATAGTTTACATTCAATTGATCAGTCACAGAAGAATATGAGCAGTTTCATCCTTCTAGTTCCTTTTATCTCTCAAAAAAATAAAATAAAACCCTGTGGGTAATTCTTTGTATATTGACATTAAAGCCATTTGTGTTCATTAAAAACTCAAAATAAAGCATGTTCAAGAAAAGGTGACTGAATATAAAGCAATGAATAAAAAGATTCTGTGCATGTATAACAAGCATTTTGTACTTTACTGTCTGAATGGAATTTTTAAATCTACATGCTTTAATTGGGGCACCACTGCAGTAATAAGCTCAAATATGAGATTCAATAAATGTGTTTCATGCTCTGATTAAATGTCAAGGCCACAGATTTGTTATTTCAGATCTAGTGAGCAATAATTTTGTTGGATAATAATAAACTCCCAAAGATTTATTTGCAACACTAAACTGTCCATTTCAAACTCTGATTCACATGATAACAATTTTAATTCCATTGATAATATTACAGAGTCCAGCATACAAAGCTCAAATATTTAAGTAAACATACTCATATTTCTTGTATGGCACATGGCCTCTGATTGTTCTGCTGAATCTTAGGATAAAAAATATTTACCTTATCTTGACTCATAGTAAGATATGAGTCAATTTTTTCTTTAATGAATTATGTGTAAATTTCAATATGTAAGTGTTCTCTGCCCTGAAGTTCACTGCCTTCCTAAGCATCAATATCCTGTATAGACTCTACTCCAAAGCAAGCTTCATAAGGAGTGGATATCAGTCACAGACTGTTGATGTAATGATTTCTTTCCATTTGATCACATCACTAACTGGCAACCAGCAAGGTTTGGCTGCTAGCCACACCAAACTAGTTTTTTAGAAGCCTTTTCTCTATATGTATACTCAATTATTGACATGCTTATCAGTAATCCTTTTGTTGTTTTGCAGCACTTTCTATTGTTCTTAAAAGTTTTCTGCCATTCTAAGCTATTATGAACATATTTTGATCCAATTTACATTATTTTCTATGTTCTCTATGTAGAAATGTCACAAACTTTCCAAAATTATCTGCAGACCTCACATCTTCCCCACTCTATGACTACAGCTACAATTTAAAAATCAATTAAAAAACATAGCTCAAGAGAAAAGGTGAATAAATAAAGGATATTCTCTACTTTGGTTCCTTTTCAACATAGTATTCAGGATAACAAGAAAGGTAGAGATTGAATTGGAAGTAATTTTAGGATTTTTTTTTCAATAATCTGAATGTAATTATATGTTTTTAAACATGCTAGAATGTTAAGTATGTTTTGTTCTATTTCTTTAGTCTCCTAAAATTAAAAATAAAGAACACTTTACAAATTTATGCTTGTTTGCCAAGCTTAAACCATCTCTTGGTAACCCATTCTTTGAACTGTAGGAGTAAAATCAGCAAGTCATTAAAAAAATATACTACACAGCTAACTTTGTAAAAAGAATTCACACTGACAATATAGGGATTTACAGTTAAAAGAAACTAATAGTAATTTGGTAGATATTTTGGGTTCAATGCCAAGCACTTTTCTAGCTTAGTAGGCATTAGATATACAGAAAATAACAACCATCTACTTTTATAAAGTTACTCATCCAATGGATATGAGAGGAGCAGGTATTTAACAAAAAGGAAATCAACTATTTCCTAAGTCTTGAATTCTATAGAAGGGAAACAATGTATGGAGGGTCTTGAGGGTATTTTCAGTACAGGCATTCATAAATAAGATATTATTGATTAGAAGAATTAAAACCTAAATTAAAATCCCAACATCTATATATTAATTCTAATACAAATTTAACATGTTCATTGCTGTGTAACAAGTCATTAACTTTTCTTGCATGCATTTTAAAAGGTATTATTTAATGTCATTTTGCAAAGAAGAAAACAACATTGTATATATACTTAAGAATTGTATATGCCTGTAAAATACTTTCATAGGTTACCATGAAAATATTTTAGTATCAACTGAAACATCCAATTGTTCATCCCAGTTGTTTAATAACAAGTAAGGAGGTCAAACAAGTACAAATGCTTCTGTAACACAAAGCTTTATGTGCCATGGGCTAAAAGGAAGCTAGCTGGTTATGAGCTCAGGATCTGAAATAAAGCTCAGGAGCTGTCACTTTCCAGCCTTTTTAACTTTGAGCAACTCACTAAATCTCTTTGAGCTTCCTTATTGACTATAAAGTGTGCATCACTGCACATGCTGGCAGAATTATATTGGGAAACAAGATCATACATGAAAAGTGAAGTCGATTTTTGTGATGTAGCACACTATTATGACTACCACAGTTGATTTTGTCACTTGTTTGCTGTTATTAATGGAAATGACAAGGCTTTAAAGAATCTTAAGCATGCTTTGATTAAGGAAGATGGGGGCTAACAGGAGCAGGGCAGATGTTGGGTGAATACAGTTGTAATATGCAGTGTACAGATGTGAAACTGGAAGGATCTTGAGATTGGTGGGATAGGGAGAAGTGGAGGCAGAGAAGAGTGACGGCAGAGGTGACTTTAATTAAGATACATTGTGGGCATGAATAGACATGTTGAATTGAAATATCTTAGTATAGCAATATAAACTAATTTTAGAATAATTAGGCTCAGATTTATAGTAAAATACGCAAGAGTAAGTTAAGCATCAATGATCCTATATGTCTTTGGATATTTGAATTGTCTGTATTATAAAGTAATTCTTTTTCTATGTTTCTCAATAAAATGTGTAGAAATTATTAATTGAAAGGACCCTAGTAAGTGGCATTGGGTCTCAAAATAAAAAAGCACTATCCTTGAGCAGAAGAGCTCAGGAGAGCACCCAGGCCTTGAGTTCAAGCCCAATGACCACCACTAACAACAACAAAGTAACCTTAAAAGAAGAATTCTCAGCTCTATACATTTTCACTATACTGTCAGACTTTAATTATGCTTCTCATATACTTAGGGAAACTCTTATTTGCTGAAAAAATACTATGTCTCCCAATAAAAATTAAACATAATGTATAGTCATCAAGATGATACCTTACTAATCCAACAATCATGAATTCTAATAAACAGAAATGAGGACAAAAGTTTTATTCCATTTTCAGTCTGGAGTTTGACTGTCCAGTGGTTTAATCTATACTTTAGTAAATAGCTATTTTGAGTAAATCTATGAAAGAAATATAAACACATGAATATAAAATACAACTTTTAAGCTAAAATTTTGCCATAATATGAAATTAATGCTGAATATTCTTGTGACAGATATTAATGGCAAAGAAAATAACTTCACAAAATAATTGTGCTGGGACACATTAGGAAAGTAAAGTAATACTAATGCCCCCCCAAAATTTGAAAGTATTCCAGACATTGAATCATATAACATGAATGGAAATGTTCTTCTCATAACTCAAATACAATAAACATGGTTCCTCTTTCCTATAAAAATATACTAAATTCTATTATCTTGAGTCACTATTGCACAGTATAGCACTGTTTGCTTTTCTTAGCCTAAACTAGTCATCTGATGCATGATTCCAAATTATCTTTGGAATTTTCAAAGTAACTTTTCTATACAGGTGTCACCTATTTTTTTCATCTAAACAAAATATAAGATGAACATGAGGCTTTTAAGTCAAATGGCTGAAAATGTATAACCTTGTTTTGAAAAAAAGCTTTTTCTCTATTAATTTAGAACTCACTTCCTGTGATTGGCCCAGAAAAGTTCAAAATTGAAAAAATGTTTATGGAGCATATTTCTGTGCTTCTCATGAGAGCTCTATGAAAGAAATAATATTAGCAAGGACTTGCGTGTTGCCCATGAACCTATAACTAAAATTTGATAGGTATCACAAATTGTACTGCTTTCCATTTCAAAGAGATGGCCATTCATCTTTTTATCTCCTTTCCCTCTAAATTTTAGCTTTTTCTATTGACACTTTCAATTTAACATATACTTCCTTTTTGGTAGTATGTTTGTGGTCATCGTACTTCCAAATATTCATAATTCATCTGTGTTCTATCCCTTGAATGGAATAATAATCAAATATTAGAAAATTATCAAAATAGAACTTGCAATTTTTATCTCATTTTGAGCAGGCATAATGTGCCTCAAAAATGTCCCCTTGTATCAGTAATAATTGAAAATTAATTTAACTGACTTTCACAAGGCAGTCTACATAAGGCATTCCCACCAAATTTATCTCAACTTAATTATGGCTGTTGTTAGGTCCTTATAAGATTAAATAATTGGCAGGAAGGAAAAAAAGTTTTAATTTGCCTATAGTGCCTTTAATTTTTACATGTGAAATAAATAACAAATTTTGACCTAGTAGGCACTACAAATTCTGTCTCTTCCTTAAGATACCTTTGCAGGACAGAACATTGGTAGTAGACCTGCTTAGCAGACATGAGGCCCTGAGTCTGATTTCCAGCACAAGAAAGGGGAAAAAAGGAAAGACAAAGAGGAAAAGAAAGAAAGAGGGAGAGAGGAAGAGAGGAAGAGAGGGAAGAAGAGAGAGGGGGAAGGGAAAAAGAAAGGTTAGTAAAGAGGAAAGGAAGGAAGGACAGGAGGGAGGGCGGGAGGTAGGGAGGGAGGGAGGGAGGGAGGGAGGAAGAAAAAAAGGGAGGGAGGGAAAATGAAGGAAGGAACGAAGGAAGGAAGGAGAGGAAATTTCCCCAAAAATGCCACTAAGTGATTTAACCTTAATTGTTTGTCAACAAAAGTTTAGAGAAAATGCCCACCACCTCTGCAGTAATGAATTTCTACTCAATGCAAGGTGCACAACATGCATATTTTCCTGAAAACTGCCTGCATGTACTGCTTATAAGATTATATTTGAAACTTGTTTGAAGCTTTCAATGGAGGTTTTGCTGTTCTATTTTAAAATATTTTCTTATATTCCCTGAACACAAATACAGCAATGCTGTTTTAAGCAGATTGCGAGAATGTAGGGAGAAAACCACAGAACAGAGGGAAATCTGGCACGGTTTTGAAACAAAAATAGACACACAATTCCATGCTCATTGTACAGAACTAATAAATGCAGACCACATCAGCTTGAGCCACTCCTTTAGGCAAGGTAATGGAAAACAATCTTTCATCACTGAATGCATGGCAATCAGGGACAGACCCAAAGCCCATATGAACATGTGGGGCTAGAATTCATTTACTATAGTTTACCACAGGAGTTCATTTTATTTCACTTTCTTCTACAGCATGTTTCATTTTCCCAATTTTGGTGAAAACAGTGATATTTTGTTCTTAAATAGTAAAGGCAACCAATATTTTATTATATGCTGAACAAAAATGCAACTACCCAGATGCCATTCATTTATGGTGAGACCCTGTTTTAAAAAAACAAAAGCTCCTTACTGAAACACAATTTTGAGATGGCTGTAATAGCATTGCAACTATAATATACTTTCTTCTCCATCTTTACTTTATCACTTTGATTCTTGTCTAGATGCTTCCTTGCTTTCTTTAAAATGAATGATTTCCATTGTATAAAACTCGGTTAAATCAAAAAGTGCAAATGTGAGGAAAACTTTCTCCATGTCACCTTTTTATGGTGCATCAAACTAGTACAAAAGACTAGTATAATAATCAAGACAGAACAAACTGTGTGTGTGTGTGTGTGTGTGTGTGTGTGTGTGTGTGTGTGTGTGCCTATTTTGTCCCGTAAACATAAGATCCTAGGGAAAGCAGTACTTACAAAATCAGAAAACATAAGACAATCTAGCAGTGCCTATCTTTAGACTAACTCAAACTGGAATCACTCTTTGTTTCCTTTGAAAAAAATTACACTAGGAAAAGGTCTAGTGATCTTCTTCAGGTAACTCACAGGATAAGAGACATCAAAGGCAGTATGCTTGGCTATCTTCCAGTGGAGAAGAAAATGAAATTGCTAGGATTGTCTAGATAATTAGCTCAAATGCTTTCATCTGAAATGCAGTTTAATTGAAAGTAGGTCTATGTGAGACATGAATTTCCAAATCAACATACTGCAAGGCAGGGTTTGAGCTTTTCTACTGTCATCTAGTCAGGGGAATATGCCAGAAAAATCACCTAACTAGAACTTCCTTTGAGATAAAGTGATGGCCATCTTTACAAATTACAGTACTTGTTCCTCAAAAAACCTGGAATGGAATAGTAAGAATGAGGCTTTGGAGACAAAATATGACAAGGAAATAAAGGAAAACATTAATTGGTTAGGCTTTTAACTCACGTATAGGATTAAAATATAAATTGATACCTAACCAAATGTGCCAAACAAAACAGCTGTTGACAAAAATAAAACTGGAAAATACAGAAAAATTTAGTGTACAAATTTCATTACTCACATCCAGAATTTCCTAAACATTGCTAAAGTATTTCAGCATACACAAGCACACTTATATATACACACACATTTTGCTACTTCTTTACCAATATTGATAAATTCTGCTGGGCATGCAGTAAAAAAAAAACAAACGGGATTTTCATGAATTTGTACAGGTCCTAGAAATACTTTTAATATACTTGCATCTAATTCTAGTGGAATTTGCATTCTTTCTATACATGTTTACAAACATGTAAAACATTAGAATAAATATGATGACTAAGAATATTGTACAATCTGTATAAGTCCCATTAGTGTTTATAACATATATTATTTATGCAAAAAGGAATATTGAAATGATTTTTAGAGTATTATAGGTTATTGCAAAAATTATGTAATTATAGAGCTTGAAGGCAACTTTCAAAAAAATCACTAAATGTCACACTGTCTCCTAATTCTTGAACTTGCATTCTTTGTAAAATTCTGTGGCTAAAGTGTTGAAAATTTAACCCCCCTGTAGATTTAGATTTACAACCTGAAGCAAGTTTTCTATCATTGTGTTTTCTATTGTAGAAAATATGATTGTTATGCTTCAAACTAAGATGAGTCAGTGCTATGGGTAACATATAAATGAGTAGTTTCCCCCAGAGAGGGCTATGCTTGGGAAAATACAAATGCTGAAAAAACAAGGGAATAATAAAAGAGAAGTTATAAAAGGGAATGCAGGCAACCAAATACCACTGGCCCTAAAAACATTAAACAAAATTCTTTTATACCATAGAGTAAATTGGAGTATTCTAATACATGCGGTGGTGCTCACAAAAGAAATATTGCATGCATAAAGATACAAATATGGCTTAGAAATACCATTTGTTTTGCTAATGATACACAAAAATCAACTTACATATGATGCTATTAATGAAGTGCTCTGCTGAGCAAATACTGTAATTAAAAAATATATAAATCAGGAATTTTTCATAATGAGAAATGATAGCAAGCTGAAAATTGATCAGTATACAGAAATCATTACACCAACACAAAAGCCTCCCTGAACATAATTTTATTCCTATTTTCTAATAAGCAAACTTCATTATAATCACAAGTCTGTAATATGGCTTTGGACTTCATAGAGCATTAAAAATCAGTTTGGCAATAATGGTGAAAATTCAGTTTAATCCTACATTTTGTGGGAAGCTAAAATATGAGAGCAAAATTATTTATCCAAACCATACAGCCAAACTAGATCTGGAAAACATGTTTTCTGATTATTGTCCTCTTTCTACAATGCTCAACTGTCTAATAAATTTCAACAGGTATAAAACTCCATTATCAAAGAAGAAATATAACAACAATAAAACAAAGGCAGTGAACCTGTGCAGTTGGAAGAAATGTCTTTCTGAAATTACAATAAAATGAATAATACTATTTTAACAATCATTTGGGGATGAATAGAACTCAGTCATTAAGCATAGCTTTGAAGGCAAAATGAAGGGATTTGAATCCATGTCTGTATTTATATCAAAACACTTAATCCCGGCAATTTAATCTTAAGTGGCTAGTTTACCTTAATTTTATGACTAATTATTTCATTTACTATTGTGTAGACATAAACATAAATGGGAATAATTGCAGGAATCAATTTGGGATGACAGTAGAAAACAAAGTTAAAAAAAAACCTTTAAAGTCCCCCTATGGTGCTGAGAATAAGGCCTAGTGGCAAGAGTGCTTGTATCCTATACATTAAACCCTGGGTTCGATTCCTCAGCACCACATATATAGAAAATGGCCAGAAGTGGCGCTGTGGCTCAAGTGACAGAGTGCTCCTTGAACAGAAAGAAGCCAGGGACAATGCTCAGGCCCGGAGTTCAAGCCCCAGGACTGGCAAAAAATAAAATAAAATAAAATAAAATGAAAATCCCCTTATGTCTAAATTCACAGATCCCAATTTGTCAGAATGCCAGAGTATTGAATGTGAAATTATGATCAACTAAACAATACAGAGGTTAAACTCAGAAAGTTTACACACAGCAAATTGTTAGGACACAGTTAAAATTTTTCATATTCTCAACATTGCACATTATGTAACTTTAAAATGTGAAAGAACCTTAAAAGAACTGTCACACAGTTACTTTTAATAATAATTTGAAACAGGAGAAAAAATGTGTTCTAAACCCAATCACAACCACACAGTAAATCCTGTCTAGATGACCTTACCCAATGCAAATTGTTTCTATCAACTTTTTACTAGCAAGCTAATATTTTAAGTTGATATTCATTAAACCACTCTAATATAAAATTCTTGAAAGTTGACCTATACATTCAAATAGTTAGATTGAAGAAACTCGAAAAAATATTTTCAGGGGGAGTAGTTTTTTTGGTTGTTGTTTTTGTTTTGTTTGTTTTTGTTTTCAGGATGAGCAGAATAAATAACAGCATCTGTTGGACACAGAACTTTCAGTTCAAAATAAAAAAGATTGACGCTTACAACATGGGAATATAAAATTAGATAATTGGAGAATCGATTTTAAATTCTCTATGCAAAGGAATTTAGAAATTTGCTATAGATTAAAGAGAAACTGGATTTTGAGGTAGCTATGGCAACCTCTATCTCCATTTTTTAAGTTGCATCAAATATCAAAATGTTTCTCTTCCTCAAAGTACAGCCTCTATAATCCATGTAATGAGGTAGAAGGAAGGAATAATATTTTGTTTTTAAGGTTTTAGTATTGTAAAAATTCTTCTGAAAGAAGATTTGAAATCTTTTTATCCACTTGTCTCCTCCCCATAATCCACTTGGTTTTTCTTTTCCTTTCTTACTTACTTTTTTTTTTTTTTTTTAAAAAAAGACCATAGAACATCTGGCTTACTCTTTTGGGCTGACAGCACTTGGCATTCCCTCTTTTGTAGCCCCACAGACCACTGTAAGCACCTTTATTGTAAATCAAATCTATTCATTCTCTTTCACTATTCCCTCCTTCAAGAACCGAGAACTTGCTGAGCAGATATTTCATCTTATTTATGGATGACATTCCAATGGCTAAGAATGTCTGCCCCAAAGTAGGTATTCAATCAATATTTCATATAAACGATGAAAAAAGATAAAGAAGCTAAAGTACAAAAAAAAATCTTTACTAAAGAAAAAGGAGCTTTCCTCCATTTAAGGCTCCATATATAATTATGTCTAGAGACAATTTGTATTTTTGGATTCTCAAACCTAAAAATTACTCTAGAAGGAAATTTCAAGTTATGATGGGTGTTCACAGATATTAAAAATATAAAATATGAGAATTCTTAAAATGGCTTTCTTTGGAAATACTAAATTAGGAAACTTCATGCTGTCAGTGTCCCATATAAAATGTTTAAGGCTCCTTGCCTTTCCTAAGGCAAAAGCTACATGGGGAAGCAGATAAAGTATGCTATGAGAAAATTTTAGAAATCACAAAAGGACATATGTGTTTTGCGCTACCCTATCTATCTATATAGCTATCTTCTATCTGTCTGTCTGTCTATCTTTGTGTCATATGGCTTAAACTCAGAACCTGGGCAATGTCACTAAGCATTCTTGCTGAAGGCTAATGCTTTACCCCCTGAGCTCAACTTCTGGTTTTTTGGTGGTTAATTGGAGATAGAGAGTCTCACTGGCTTACCTGCCTGGGCTGACTTTGAATTGCAATAATCAAATCTCAGCCTCTAGTGTAGCTGGAATTACAGAAGTGATTCACCTGATCTTGTCTTGCATTGTAAATTAAAAAAAGAAAGCTCTCAACCAATCCACATTTTTTTGTTTACTGGCAATGTAAAATCTATTGGTTAAAGAATTTTGATTTTTCAAATTTTAAAATACTATAAAATGAAAAGATTGGAAATAAAAGCACATTCATTAACACAGTATCCACTAAACAAATATATACTGAAACACTGGATTGAATAAATAAAAGGAAGAATAGAGAACAACCTCTAATAAAAGACTGACTTTGAACTTGATTAAATTTGTCACTTGAACCATTTAAAGGCATTTTTATAATAGTGCTCGCCTGGTATACATGATGCCCTGGGTTTGATTCCTTAGTACCACATACATAGAAAAGGCCAGAAGTGGCTCTGTGACTCAAGTGGCAGAGTGCTAAGCCTTGAGCAAAAAGAAGCCAGGGACAGTGCTCAGGCCCTGAGTTCAAGCCCTGGGACTGGCAAAAAACAAAACGAAACAATAACACAATTTATTGCAAAATAGATTTTCATTCCCTATGACACTTCCATAACATTGTCTTCTGAATTTTACTCAGTTACAACTTATTTTGCTTTAAAATATCAGATTCTGTTATTAAAATTAACAGAACACACACACACACAAAAAGACTGACCTAAGGTTGTTTTATGTGGAAGACCGCAAGGTAACCATAGTGCTAGTTAATGCTAGGTCTATAAGTTGGTTGTTAGTGTTTAATTAACAGCATGATTACGTGGCTGCTCACACTCGATAAAAGTGAATAACTTAATAAAAATCCACCTACACTTAGTAATGATGACTTGAGTATGGCTGAATTACTATATTTTAGGAGAAAACAACAAAATATTTCTCCTACACTATGCTTTTTGTTTTTTCACTAGTTGATTCACAATTACTTTAATATCTGATTCCTATACTAGGGTCCTCACCACATCCCTAACGCAACATTCCAAAATACCTTGAAACTGATGTTGACATATTGATTTTACTTCCAAGTATGATTTCTCTATTCTTATTTTTGAAGAAAACCACCCTGATAATTGATGGAGCATGGGAAACTATGCAAACACATCAATAATGATCCGATTCAAGGTTTTCTGAGCTAAAAAATACTTCAAAGGGTTATATTTTTTTTTTATTCAATGTGTTTAAAAACAACAAGTGGCAGAAAAGAAGATGGCCAGGAAAGTGAGAAAGGTCAGAAAATATGAATTCTGAAAAAGCAAAAATGGGATTAAGATAGTCAAATTACTTTAATAACAGTATGTTATTTTTCATTTTTATTTGGATGTATATTAACAGAAAAACAACAAAGAATGAAAAGCTTTGTTTTGAAATCTATACCACTTTTATAATTGTTAACTAGCCCAAATTACCAAGGAGTTAACAGCAAAAATGTATTTTCTTAGTGCTAAAGTAAAACATTGACTTTTGAAATTAGCTATATTTTAAAACTGGTGCATATAAAGTGAGTCACTTTCTGTCACTTTGCAGGACAACTGAGACATTTCTACTTTTTATCCAACAGAAAATATGGGAAAAGTCTGTAAAAATCTGTTTTTCTTTACCCTTTACTGTGTTGTTTCTTGCCGGAAGCTTAAAATATCTTAAACCATTGTAATTGCATATTTCATATTCAAGTTAAGTTATTCAAAGATACCTTTGTGAGTTATCAATTAATAAGCTTTTTAAAATTACTGTAGAGTACTAGCTTGTTATGAATCAAACAATTAAACATATTAATATAATGAAAAGAACAAGAATAATAATATTAATTCAAAGTTATTTAGTAGTTACCTAAACTTCCTGATTTAGTTTTGTATAAAATCATATTTCTGAAATTTAAGAGTAAGAGACAAATTAGCTGTGACTTTAAACTCTAAATGATTTATAATTTTGAGAAACATGACATTTTTACTTAAAGAAATATGACAGTCTCTACATAAAGACCATAAGTTCAAATCTGTCACTGACACATTCAACCTATATTGCCTTCAATCACCCGTACCATTATGAATGTCAATATTGGGCCTGGGTTTAAATAAAAAAGGCCCAGCATTCACAGACTGTTGTTAGACCACGCATACCAGACTTTGCTCGAAGGTAGCAAGGCCTACAATGAAGAGTTCAGCTATACCCTGCTCTTTTGCGTAGTCGAAGGGGAGTTCAACTGGTTGGAAAATCTGCCTAAGAGAAGTTCAGCATTTTAAAGCATAGCATGTACCCAAACTGCAATTTGGTTTTATAATCACTTGTATTTTCAGTGAAACATTGGTATCCATTATAAAGAATTAATATCTTCCTAGATCTTTGAATAGCCCATTAGTTATTCAAATAGCCCATTTTACTTATGTAATGTAGTTTTTTAATTGTTATTGAATAATTCACAATGATTAAATAAAACAGTCTAACATTAATCTGAACTTCAGTTAAAGATAAAATACAGGTATATCTATACTAAGTTAGATTTAACACTTCCTTAATACTGTAAAGATTCAAGTCACATTATTCAAGAAAGACTATGCAAAGGAGAATAAATAAAAATGGAAAATCAGCTAAATACCACTCACTACTTCTAGTCCATTTAACAGCCATGGTATACCCTTTCCCACTGTTATCTGCTATGGGACAGAGGGGTCATAGTCTCACTCATTTGATTGAAACAGTACTTTTTATGTATAGTCTTTGTACTCTGCCTAAGTGTGTATGTGGGGGGATGGTAAAATCTACAATCTCTATGAACCATTTTCTTTTTTCCTCTCTATAAGAGTTAGAAAGAACAAATTATGTAAGATAACTTAAAGTACATAAAAGATTTAAAATAATTCTGTAAGTATATTTGTTACATTTAATGAAACCTCAGACTCTAATTTTTTATATATGAAGAAGTCATCATTAGGAAATGTCATTTTCCTTTCTACTAATTATTTTTCTCTTTTATTGCATATAGCATTATGCTGCTATTCCCCCAAGAACTGAACCAACATGGAATTTGAATGGTATACTCCTAAATAAATGAATTACTCAATATCCTATGACCATCTATACACATTCCATCCTCAAACAATACATCAGTGTTCTATCATTAAGGAGATAACAACCTTCTTTTCTCCACTATGCATGACTCTTCTCAGCAATGCAGTTGTGGCACACCTACTTATTTCCATGAAGCAAGTCTCTGCAGTTCAATGGCATTCATCATTTGACAAGTATTTTCTTTATCAAGGAGTACCTACCGAACTTACTGGAAGCAACTGTGAAATCATCTTGGTCCCATTACATTTCTGAGGAAGAAAGCTAAGATGAAGGACATGCCACTCCGAATTCATGTGCTGCTTGGCCTAGCTATCACGACCCTGGTACAAGCTGTAGATAAAAAAGTGGACTGCCCACAATTATGTACATGTGAAGTCAGGCCTTGGTTTACCCCCAGATCTGTTTACATGGAAGCATCTACAGTGGACTGTAATGATATAGGTCTCTTAAATTTCCCTGCTAGATTGCCTGCTGATACACAGGTTCTGCTCCTACAGACGAACAATATTGCAAAGATTGAGTATTCCATAGAATTTCCAGTTAATCTTACTGGCCTGGATTTATCTCAAAACAATTTATCTTCAGTCACCAACATTAATGTAAAAAAGATGTCTCAGCTTCTTTCTGTGTACCTAGAGGAAAACAAACTTACTGAGCTGCCTGAAAAATGTCTAGCTGGACTGAGTAACTTACAAGAACTCTATATTAATCACAACTTGCTTTCTACGATTTCACCTGGAGCTTTTATTGGCCTACATAATCTTCTTCGACTTCATCTCAATTCAAATAGACTGCAGATGATCAACAGTAAGTGGTTTGATGCTCTTCCGAATCTAGAGATTTTGATGATTGGGGAAAATCCAATCATCAGAATCAAAGACATGAACTTTAAGCCTCTTATCAATCTTCGCAGCCTGGTTGTAGCTGGTGTAAACCTCACAGAAATACCTGATAATGCCTTGGTTGGACTTGAAAACTTGGAAAGCATCTCATTTTATGACAACAGGCTTATTAGAGTGCCCCATGTTGCTCTTCAAAAAGTGGTAAACCTCAAATTTTTGGATCTAAATAAAAATCCAATTCACAGAATACGAAGGGGTGATTTTAGCAACATGCTTCACTTAAAAGAATTGGGGATAAATAATATGCCCGAGTTGATATCCATCGACAGTCTTGCTGTGGATAACTTGCCTGATTTAAGAAAAATAGAAGCTACAAATAACCCTAGATTGTCTTATATTCACCCAAATGCGTTTTTCAGACTCCCCAAGCTAGAATCACTCATGCTGAACAGCAATGCCCTCAGTGCCCTGTATCATGGTACTATCGAGTCTCTGCCAAATCTCAAGGAAATTAGCATACATAGCAATCCCATCAGGTGTGACTGTGTCATCCGCTGGATTAATATGAACAAAACCAACATTCGGTTTATGGAGCCAGACTCGCTGTTCTGCGTGGACCCACCTGAATTCCAAGGCCAGAATGTTCGGCAAGTGCACTTCAGAGACATGATGGAAATTTGCCTCCCTCTTATAGCTCCTGAGAGCTTTCCTTCTAACTTGGATGTAGAAGTTGATGGCTACATCTCCCTCCACTGTAGAGCCACTGCAGAGCCACAGCCTGAAATCTACTGGATAACACCTTCCGGTCAAAAACTCTTGCCCAATACTCTGACAGAGAGGTTCTATGTTCATTCAGAAGGCACTCTGGATATAAGTGGCATCACTCCAAAAGAAGGGGGATTATATACTTGCATAGCAACCAATCTAGTTGGTGCTGACTTAAAATCTATTATGATCAAAGTGGATGGTTCTTTTCCCCAGGAGAGCAATGGATCTTTAAATATTAAAATAAGAGATATTCAGGCCAATTCAGTTCTAGTGTCTTGGAAAACAAGCTCTAAAATTCTCAAATCCAGTGTCACATGGACAGCCTTTATCAAGACGGAAGATTCTCGTGCTGCCCTAAGTGCTCGAATACCCTCTGATGTCAAAGTATATAATCTATCTCATCTGAACCCAGCTACTGAGTATAAAATTTGTATTGATGTTCCCACCGTCTATCAGAAAAATAGAAGACAATGTGTAAACGTTACCACAAAAGGCCTGGACCCTGATGGAAAAGTGTATGAAAAGAGGATTACCACTACACTTATGGCCTGCCTTGGAGGACTTCTAGGGATTATTGGTGTGATGTGTCTTTTCAGCTGCTTCTGTCAAGAAATGAACTGTGAAGGTGAACATATCTACGTAAAGAATTACTTGCACAAACCAACCCTTGGGTTCACTGAGCTTTATCCTCCTCTGATAAACCTCTGGGAAGCAGGCAAAGAGAAAAGTACATCTTTGGAAGTGAAAGCAACTGCCATAGGTGTGCCAACAAATATGTCCTAAAAACAACCAACTAAACCTACTTCAAAGAAAAACTCAAGACTGCAGCTGTGATTTAAAAGATAATAGGCAGAGAAATATTAATTTCTAGACCAGGTGGTTAAATTTCACCAGTGCTGCTCTGGCCAATGGAAATATGTACAAGTTCAGCAATTTAATTAACTGGCTTCGAAGGGTACTATGGCAACCAAATGAAATAATTCCATTTTCTAGGACTTTCATGTAACTTTTATGTCTGGACTCCAGTTAAAGTGAACAAAAACATTTCTGTATTTTTTTTAAGTATATAAAGGTAGTTGAACTGAGCAATACCTCTCCTGTGTTGTATTACACACATTAGCCACGAGTTTTTGCAGTGACCAGATAAACTTGAATTGACACGTGGTGTAATAAAAAGGACAAATTCTGTAGAGTAGACACAGTGAGTATGTGGACCTTTTTTATAAGGAAAAATACATTTTGGATTAAAATCAATTGCTTTTGTCTTGTTTTGTTTCTAAATAAAAAATAATTTCTGGGAAATACCATCTGATCATATATCATTTAAATGTACTTTTCTATAGAGAAAGTGGGAATTCTAAAATTAAGAAATGTCTTGGGGGTTTTGTTACTACAATTGTGTGATACATAAAAATCAATTTTAAAAAACATTTTATCAGCATTAAAAAGGAGTAACTGTATGATATTTAACACTTTAATTATCAACTGAATCAAATCTCCAAGGAAATTACATATTCACTTAAAGAGCTAAGTGAAAATTATATATTCACTTAAAGATTTTTTAACAAGCAGAATTTGAGGTGGATTTAGTTATTAGGGTCAAATAATGTAAATCCAATACTTGGGGAAATGAAGCTCTTATTTTAATAATTAATATTAGCTCAGCTTTGGGATGCTTGCTTTGCAGAAACTAGTGCCAGATTTCAGTAGAGCTCATTATCTAAATGCAGTTTTCAATTTTTTCTGTGATTTTAAACACAGTGAATTTTACTCAAATAGCAAGCAAATAACAATAATTTTCTAACAAGGATGTCCTCTTTCAAACCTTCAATTTAAAATTTCACTATGAATTATGAGACTAATAGTAAATGCTTATCAGGTTCAATTTTATAAAATATGAAATGCTACAATTTATTTTAATATATAAAACTAATAAAAATAGTGAAGATTGAGCATCTATTAAATATTTCCTTTTCTGTTTTCGGTGTTTTTGAGGTTTTTGACTTGTTTATGATTTGTTTAGTTTTGTCTTAAAAATAAAGATCTTTGCATATTATGGATATTATCCTAGTTATACATCGTGAAAATACAGCATTTTCTCTGTAGAATGAATTTTTCATGAATAGCATTATTGCTACATCAAAATCTTTAATTTTATTAAAACTCAAATTTATATTGAAATTTATAAAATATGAAATTTATTTAAGAAACTTACATTGAAAGAATTCTACTGTATTTTATTCTAAAAATCATATGATTCATAAAGTTTAAGATTTTAACTAAAAAATCTTTTAAGAGGACAGTTTAAAAACAAACTAGTAAATTTCATTGATAAATTTAGGGTGAAACACAAAAGAAGGTCCAGTCCTCTAAGCCTATAGTTGAGGTGCCTAAACACCACTTTTTAAAATAGTGCAAATTGGGGCTGGGAATGTGGCTTATTGGTCGAGTGCTTACTTAGCATGCACGAAGCCCTTGGTTGATTCCTCAACACCACATAAACAAAGAGCCGGAAGTGGCACTGTGGCTCAAGAGGTAAAGTGATAGCCTGGAGCAAAAAGAAGCCAGGGGCAGTGCTCATGCTCTGAGTCCAAGCCCCAGGACTAGCTAAATTAATTAATTAATTAATTAACTAACGAATTAATTAATTAACTAGTGCAAATCATTAAGTTAAAGTCCAGAGAATAACTATTTCTATTTAAATCTCTGTAGGATTTAAAATGGAAGAATTTCACTGTGAAAAAACTGAACAAATATCATTGAGGGTTTCAGCTAAACTTTTTTTTTTTTTTTTTCTGCCAGTCCTGGGCCTTGGACTCAGGACCTGAGCACTGTCCCTGGCTTCCTTTTTTGCTCAAGGCTAGCACTCTGCCACTTGAGCCGCAGCGCCATTTCTGGCCATTTTATGTATATGTGCTGGGGAATTGAACCCAGGGCTTCATGTATACGAGGCAAGCACTCTTGCCACTAGGCCATATCCCCAGCTCAGCTAAACTTTTTTTTTTTAACAAACCCCCACAGTCTTGCAAAATTAAATGTATTTTTGTACAAAGAAAATGTCTTGAAATATCAGATACTATCTAAAATAATAAGCCATACTTTTTAAAGGCAAATTGCTTATCTGTACAAAACTACATGGCTTCTTCATTAACTGGTGTTGTGCAGGTTCATTGTCAATGGTTAACCTGCCTTACAGTTGCTCTATAGCACCAACATGTCACTGTCCTATAAACATTTTCAACTCTGTAGTCACATCAATATATTTTTTAATGCTAGACATTTTTTTGTGATAGCACTGAGAGTTTGCAATTAATTTCTAGCTGTTTTTGACAATGTGGAAGGTAACTGCTATGAACTCTTTTTAAAAAAAGACAGACGTTGTTAATTTCAACACAACAAAAACATAAAACTCACTAATTTAATGTGTTTCCCAAACAGAAATTTTACAACCTGATGAATCACTATCACACAGAGGCTGACATTAGAATTTATCAGCAAGACACACTCATACATCACAAGAAGTTTCAGCACCGTGGACAGAGCTTAGTGGAGCCTAGCTATTTGTCAAAAATATAGGAGCTGAAATACAACTTATTAGGATGCAGGTATTGTGTGGGTCAGCAAGAACTTGAACAAGTATCTTGCATTCTTCTCCTAAAGTTATCTGCATGAAGAACTACCACATTCACGTAGTAGAGCTTACAATACATTTCGAGAGCTCAATATTTATTTTGAAAACTGTTATGAAATAGGCCTTCAAATAATCATCTGCTAGAGAACATTAAAATGAAGTGTTTGTTGCAGATAGATAAACACAGATGATCAAAGCAAATCATGGTCCTATTTGCTTAAATTTTAATCTAAAATGCCAATAAGAGAAAAAATAAAAGAATGGTATTTTCAACTCGTTATGTTATCTTCTCAATCTGACATAAAATTAAATACTAGTCGAAGTGGATGATTTTGCTTTAGTTTGCCTTTCATTAGTGTGTCACAATTCTGCCTAATCCTCCTAATTCCATCTCCTGTAGTTGAAAGTAATGGTATATTCCACCAGTTCAAGTTTGCTTGGAGCATAGGATCTTAAGTTTTTACCTGCACTAGCTTCCAATTATAATCTTTCCAACTCTTCCTCCTGAGTTACTTGAATTACAGGCATGTGCTAACACTCCGTGTACCATGTTATTATTATAGAGTACTATCTAAGTTCCCAAAGGTCCAAGTGGAAATGTGAAACATTAAACACTACAATATTTTTTCTTTCACTGTAATTCTACAACAATACTTCTATAATGTATGTTCAAAGTAATGAATTATTAATTAGATCATTTTGGAGGAAAACTACAATGGAAAGATATGCCAATATATAGAATCAAAGGCTAATATCAGTAGCATGAAGTTTGGAAAAGACAAAGAAATTAACCCTAGTGTCCATAGACTATTTTCTGCTCTTAGGTGCTCACTCAAAAAATGAAGATGTTTTGTAAGAACAAACATGGTCTACCTTTATTTTATTCTTATCGTGCAAGGGAAAACTTAAAATGTTTTATACAAGAGTTAATGGCAAAATCAGACTTCATGGCAAAAACAATAAATCATATATCAAAATATTGATAAAAGTTACTTAAAGACAATTTTAAAACATAGTTAGATGATTCCCCTTTTTGTAAAATACATAAACATTTTCTCAATGATAGATTATCTTTCTGAACTTCTCATTTTCTTAGGTGACAAGTATTCTTTAAGGGAATAAAACAGTTATCAATGTTTTCTATGCCTTGAACGAATAACAAGATTGTTTCCCAAATTTGACCTAACAATTTCATTAATGAAGTAGGCAGAAAAGCTAAAATATTAAATCTTAAGAACTCATTATTCTCAATTTAGGATCTCTGTTGTGATATACAATAGAATTCCTTTTTATTCCTCCAGATCAGAGATCAGGCTGAAACGTGCACACACACACACACACACACACACACACACACACACACACACACTTCACAGGGCTCTTAGTGGAATGGCCCAGCCTAACAAAGCATAGCAAAAAGAATTGTGTTGATCTCAGTAAAGCCTTTTTTGAAGAATCAACGATAGTAATATTTAGAGACTACACAGTAATATACATGTTTATATTTATCTTTTCTAACTCTAATATATCTTCAAAAATAATAGCTTTATGCAACCACTGTAAGGAAAATTAGACTGTTCATTAAAACGTATGGCATACTGTCCAAGGTTATTGATTCAAAATCCAATTGTGATACCCATTTATAATGTTTACCAACCTCTGGAGCAAATAATGGAGTAAGCTTAGCTCATAAATTGGCTTTCCTAATCCTTACATTGAGGGAATCTGAGTGTAATAAAATAACCTCCCTGTTATCTATGCTACCAGACTCAAGGCTGGTAAAGACAGAAATAATTCTTAAACTATCAAAAGTTCCATTATTAAAGCAATATAGCCAAGCACACCAAATAGTTCTTCAAACAGCACTATATAAAATTGAAATTCATTATCAAGACTGGGATTAAGGTCAGACCTCTGGTAAACATCTCTTTAATAATAGTTACAGAGAAGAGTCACCTATTCAATAAAAAAAATAGCCTTTCTCCAAAATAATTTAAAGGATTCTAGCCTTCCAATTCCCATTTTCTGCTCAAGTCGATAAACTAACATTTCATATATACCTTTTGATAGTAAATCACTGGAGATTTTCAACACTTTCACTTATAAAGTTTATAATTTATATAGTCATATTATACGATAAATATTGAATGTGAAAAATATTCTCTCTAACCAAAAAACATGGGTACAGGGAAAGATATAAAAGTAGGAATAAAATATTTATTTCTAATAATAACATTTAATCCACATAACTGAATAGAGATTAAGTAATTACTTAAAAAAAAACAGGACTATATTAAAAACAGTAGGTAGAATTTATCTCACACAACAAGAGTGGGTGCATGTTTGTAATCCCAGCAATCACAGAAAATGTAAGAGAAAAGTAGTCATTGTCTAGCCATAGGCAAAAGGAAGATGCCACGTGAGAAATAAAAAAAGCAAAAGAGGGCTTGGAGAGTGGCTCAAAGTGGTAGAAGGCTCCCTTATAAGGAGAAGGCCCTGGCTTCAAATGCCAATACGAGGAAAACAAGCAAATAAACTACACACACACACACACACACACACACACACACACACACACGTAGGGATAAGATGGAGAAAATAAGGCTGCTTTTCACCCTCTGCTTCTGCCTCACCCCTTCTTGTAAGTATTGGCACTGCTGGCATCAGGAAGGCAGTAAACAGAATGATACCAACTTACAGGAATCACTGAACTCTGGTAAGAGTTTGGTTTTCTGGTTGATTTATACTCCATTGCATACCTTGGATTTTCTTTCTTTTTTTTTTTTTTTTTTTTTGCCAGTCCTGGGCCTTGGATTCAGAGCCTGAGCACTGTCCCTGGCTTCTTTTTGCTCAAGCCTAGCACTCTGCTACTTGAGCCACAGTGCCACTTCTGGCTATTTCTATATTTGTGGTGCTAGGGAATCGAACCCAGGGCTTCATGTATACAAGGCAAGCACTCTTGCCACTCTGCCATATTCCCAGCCCCCTGGATTTTCAAATATTATTTATAAATTTCATATTGTAGTTCCAGAAAACAAAACAATTTAATAAATTTAGATATCATGGATTGTGCATTAATTGATAGTGATTAATCAAGTAGCAAAAATTTAAATAAAAACTTGACACCATCAAGCTTACACATGTGTTTAATGCCTTGCAGATGTCAAATTAAGAAGCTGCTCATTTACACTTTGTAGAAGAAACAAGGGATGCTTAAAAAAAATCTTTCAAGAACATCTATGATATCAAATTGGCACATAAAAATAATTCAGTATAAATAGTTTCACAGTATTCAACAAGTACCCCTTTTCCTTGCAAAATATTTGAAAGTTCCTATATTGGGCAATTCTTTCATTGCAAATGATGAACTCACATCCAGATTTTTGGTTTGTTTTGGTTTTTGCCTGTTCTGGGGCTTGACCTCAAGGCCTGTACACTGTCCCTGGCTTCTATTTGCTCAAGGCTAGCACTCTACCACTTGAGCCACAGTGCCACTTCCGACTTTTTTCTATATATGTGGTGCTGAGGAATCAAACCCCATTGCTTCATGTATACGAGGCGAGCACTTTACCACTAGGCCATATTCCCAGCCTACATCTTGATTTTTGTGAATCATTTGCATGGTAGACTCAATTCCAAGGGCTAGATGTGTAGAATAATGACAAAATTTTGAGGCAGGAAAACAAAAAGCATTCAATTTTATTTTCTATTTATTAGCTTAGAAAGGAACAGCTATGTGTTAAACATATTATTAGCCACTAGAAATTTTGACAATGGTAAATAAATTCTCTGATATCACAAAACTTAGAGTAAAAAGGTACTTACAAATGAAATCTGGCAATTTCAACAGTTTCAACAAACAAAACAATGGGAAGCATAAAGATAGATTATATGTTTTTGATGGGTACAGAGAACTTCAAAGGAAACAAAAAGACTACAATAAGCTTCACAACAATCTCTCAATTAGAGAACAGAGAAACTATGGGAGTCGATTAAAAATGGCCTATAGATGGCTATTGGACAAAGAATATTGCCACATCAGAGTGAGGAAATGGGAGAGAGGAGAAAAGAGAAGGATTTTTCCAGAGTAGGAAAATTCAGGAGATGGGGGAAAGTTAAAAATTAATTTGGCAAAACAAACAGTAGAAAACATGATCCCAGAGAGAAACTATGATGCCACACTTCAAACATCAGTACTAATTTATAAGAATACAGAGATTATTTCCCATATTTCAGTCTTCTCTCATTGTATAGTCTAGCCCCAATCTCCCATCCAATGTTCCTTCCTCCACAACTAGGAATACAAGAACAAGTGGGAAATTAAACAGAAGTAGCCATAAGCATACTACATACTCAGACATCTTAGGCTCTTCCTCCGACATATGAACATATACTCTCAAGATCCTCACAAGCTTGTACTCAGAGATCTACACCCTTCATCTTCAGGGTGAGTATATATTGCAGCATTTGTAAGATATCCTGATGTCAAGTATTTTTTTAAATACATGTCCTGCATGAAATTATTGGAGGGTTAAAATATCACTCCAATGTCCTCCTGCCTCCTAAAGGGCAAATCAATAGGACATTCCAGATGTTCTATGTTGTTTTATACATTGCAAAAAATTAAAATGTGGTAAATGTCTTTGGTTAAGTTTTTGACTATCTAAGATTAACCTAGTTATATTTACACTGCCAACTGCCTTTCTCAGAAATTCCCCAAATATGGTACATCAAATTTAATAAGAATATAAGTATAAAAATAGATCCAGAAAAACCAGAAAAGAGTACAGTTTTTCATTTCTGTGAACTATATTTTGTATTATACAAGACTACCTGGATTCATGCATATCACATTCTTCAGATATAAGAAAGTGCCTTATATTTTTCAGATATTAAAAAAAGTCTTCTATAATGTATCCATTTGGGATCTTGAACTCAAAATAACATAAAATAGAAAAAAGTACGTATAGAAGTACTGTCTCATACAAGTTGATGTCTATACAGTATTTTCCATAGAAAATGCTCTCCATTGGTCCCCTCCTCCCACTGGTGGGTAATAAATTCCTATCATTGATTCTCTTTGTGTATACTAACTGTACCAAGAAATTTCACCATGGTATTTGATACGCGAATATATTATACTTTGGTCAGATTAACACCTGTATTAATTCTGTATTGTTTTCTCTACAACCACTACTCCTCTATTATTCATCAAGTTTTGGTGAATTATGCCATCTTCATAGATAGGCAAAAGCCATTCCAATATTATTTGCTCTTAAAACATTTTCAGTACTGATGTCTGATTATACAGTTATCCTGATGCCAGCCCCCTAATTAAGTGGAAAGTACTCCAATTTAGCAGAGAATATATACCTGTTTTATTTCACTATGGTATGAATAATAGAAACGTACTAGATAGCCTTTTAGACAAAATATTTATTAAGTGAATGTAACAAAAATATGGTTGTTTTTGTATATTTGGTTGATTGGTTAGATTGTTTGGTTTGGTGCCAGTACTGGTGTTTCAAATGAGGGTCTTTCAGTATCTCTCATATTTCTTGCTCATAGCTGGTGCTCTACTACTTGGAGCCACATCTCCAGTTTGATTTTTTTGATGGCTAATTAGAAAGAAGAGTATCTTGTATTTCTTTCTGCCTGGGCTGGCTTCATATTGGGATCTTCAGATCTCACATCTTGAGTCACTAAGATTACAGGCTTGAGCCACTGGCACCCAATTAGAGAGATTTTTACTTTGTAAGAGGAAATCTTTGCACTACTCAGACTGTTTCTCAGTGTGAAGATATTCTCTTGTTGGTTTTTGATATTATCTGTTCCTCCTTCCTCATCTAGATTTCAGAAAAACTGTGTAACTCCAACTTGATTTATATGATCCATGGGAAATGAAAAGTTTTATTCAATTATCATTGGACAAAATTACAAGACCATGTAATCCTTTTATGGTTCAAAGTGAAGACAAACTTCTTCAAAAGCTCTCCTTGAGGCTGGGAATACGGCCTAGGGGCAAGAGTGCTTCTCTTGTATACATGAAGCTGGGCTCGATTCCTCAGCACCACATATATAGAAAAGGCCAGAAGAGGCGCTGTGGTTCAAGTGACAGAGTGCTAGCCTGGAGCAAAAAGAAGCCAGGGACAGTGCTCAAGGCTCTGAGTCCAAGCACCCTGACTGGGGGTGGGAGAGTGGGGGGGAAAGGTCTCCTTGACTGAAATACCAAGATTACTAACATAATGTCACATTTAAAATTCATATATATATATATTAAAATAGAGTATAATTTTATATTAATGTATTGTAATATATGCTATTAAAAAGGAAAACATATGAGTACTACACAAGGTCAAATAAAAGAAGAGAGCCTCACATTATCCCTGATTCAAATATACACTTTTATAAAATCTGCTATTCTGGCTACTATTTAAAACAAAACAAAAGAACCTACATGCTGCTAAAGGTATAGACAAGGTAAAAAATCCTTATATATTGGTGAGCAGATATATTAATGCACGCACTATGGAAAATAATATGGAATTACCAAAAAGTATTAAAATTCCATACCTACAGCTTACATAGCCATTCTATAGAATCAGCCTTGATTCTACTTGTCAGAGTAGAAAAATATGGTTAATATGCAGGATGTAAATTTTTTTCAGCCCTAAGAAAGAATAAACTTTGTCACTAGAGGAAAAATGATTAATTGGAAAAAAATAAGTTAATTGTGTTTAGTGAAATAAGCTAGATGAAAAACAAGTATCACATATTTTTATCATATGTGAAATATAGTTTATGCAAGGTGACTTGAAAATATAGGGATTACCAACTAGGAAAGTGTAAGAAGATAAGAGGGAGAGGGGGGTAATAGAAGGCAGTTGAAAACTGGACATTAAGGTGAATATGACATATGCATGTACAGAAAGATCAGTGAAATTCATTAATAGGAATAATTAACATAAATTATGATTTTGCAAAAGCCATTCATTCTTTCTCTGACAAATCTTATAATACTGTCTCTGTCTCTACTATTTTCAAGAAAGTTGCCCAAATTTCACAAGTGACATCAAAAACCTTCAATGTCCATTTTCCTATCCAGCCTGCAAATCGCCCAGTGATGTGCATGGCTGATGTCACTCTCCTCCATTCAGTTAGTACTATGGATTTCAGAGTAACTTTGTGTGTGTGTGTGTATGCCAGTCGTGGGACATTAACCCAGGGCCTGGGTTGCCCTTGAGTTTGATTTTGTTTTTGCTTATGGATTTACCATTTGGGCCACATGGGGATTCACTTCTAGCTTTCTTTGTTTCATTTCTTTATTGTCAAAGTGATGCACAGAGGGATTACAATTTCATAAATAAGGCAGTATGTACATTCCTTAGCCAACTCTTTACCTCCTCTCTCATTTTTGATGACTATCATGGTAAGAGTCTCAGAGACTTTCTTGCCTCAGCTGGATTTGAACTGCGATCTTCATATCTCAACCTCTTAGTAGCAAGGATTATAGGTATGAGCCCCCCAGCACCCAACAGTCTTCCATTTTTGCAAGACTAGATAAATATCTTATTCTGAGATATCATTTCTCTCTAATCCTCATCATTCTATTTGGGGAGGCAGAAAAGAATAAACTTAACCTATATCCAAAGGATAATCCAGCAAGTTGCTGATTATACCAGCCTGTCCCCAAATTTTCTTTTCTTCTTTGAACTGAAGAAACTCTTGTTCTTAAAACAATCCATATAACCTTTCTTTGGCATGATCCAAGAAATTAAAGTCTGTTTTCAAACATAGTGCCAGAAAGTGAATGCAATTCAGCCGATGTACTCATCTCTAGTCTTTCTATTTGGTTGGTGAGTAGTAGTAAACACATTCCTCAAAAATTTTAAATGGTATCACAGACAACTCTAAACACACAGAGGTAATTTACTTGACCTCACATGATGTGATCAACAATATAAACACTATTATCACCACAGACACTTAGTAAGTGCTAAGCATTAGTATATGTCCGCCTTTAAAAAAAAAAGTCATTTAGGCTGTATAAGAAGGATTCTACCAATAACCATATTTTATATTAGAAATGAGAAAAATTAGGTTAAGGGAGTTTAGGTAACACACTGGAACTCAAACAACAAAAATGGAACTGAGGTTTATGTGTATATTTGGAAAAGATGAGGGAGAATTATGGAAAGAGTGACATTGATCAAGATGCATTGTATTATAAACTGACTTATTGTATTTCAAATCTTTGTACAACTGCTGAAAGATAACAAAATATATTTTAAAAAAGAACACACAAGCAACAGGGCCAGTACTGAGATAAGTTTGATCTCCATGTAGAAGGAAATTGATAAGTTGTTATCTTTACAACATCTACTGCAAACTTAGAAACTTAATGTGTATTGATATCTCTTAGACAACTGGAAGGCAGAAAGATAGAAGGGAAGGATAAATAAATAAGTACAATCAGTTATTTCATTGTGTGTGTGTGTGTGTGTGTGTGTGTGTGTGCATGTGGGGTACTGGAACCCAACTAGTACATACTAGATAAGCACTCCACCCCTCAACAATTATTCTAATAAGAGAATATACAATCTCAGCCAGAAATTACATTTCATTGATTGCATACTTTCTAAAGTGAAGCATGACACAAACTAAGAACTGAAAAGAGTAAGAGTATAATTCCATCTTGTCACTGCTACCCATGGTCATTAGAAAAGCCAATAAAGTTTAATGCTTTCACCAACAACCAGAAAAACAACTCCAAGCATTAGAAAGGAAAATTAGTGAAAGGTATTTGTTCCCAATGAACATTGATCCTAATTGTTTTATTATTTAACTATTAAAAACAGTCAAACACCATCAAGACTTAGTATACTGAGGACACTATATGTTAGAAAATTAAAACTTAAATTTGTTTCACACTTGATTGGTTAACATTTTAAAGTCTCCCTTCATACAAAAATAAATATAACCCTTAGCAAACTATTCACAAGTTTCAACAAAATGAAGATTTTATTCTTACTTTGTATATCCTACTCTTACATTTACTTTATTTTTCATGTTGGCATTGTGACACAATAATTTATTTCATTAACCATTCAGGATACTAGACCAACTAGTAGAAAACAGTATCTACTGATTAAAAAAAAATAATCAGAACCAGTCAAGAAACAAGTGTGAAATTGCTTTTTAGCCCATCTTTTTCATAGTAACTCAAAGTTTAATATTGTTTCTGTTAACTCTGGAACAAAAAAGGGAAGCTAGTTAGCAGGAAGGAAAAGACAGTTTAATTGAAGGGGTAGAGGAAGATGAGCTTGTTACACACAAACAGACTGAGGCTTAGAAAAGTTGGACAACTTGCCTGCAAAGAAGTTGTGCTGAATCTACAGCCATACCACCCTGAACGCGCCTGATCTCGTCTGATCTCAGAAGCTAAGCAGGGTTGGGCCTGGTTAGTACTTGGATGGGAGAAGTTGTGCTGGAATTAAAACTCTTCTGAATGATTCCAACATGAACAATCTGGAACAAGTTAGAAATGGCCTACAGGAATCTTATTAATATGTATAAAAACCCGTTTATCTAAAATGCAATAGCAGAAAAGTATAAAAATATAGGCAAACATCTTTGACTCATTAAATGTAAATATTTGCTTTTACACTGCTTAAGAATCTCTAAGCAAAGTACCTCCATTGGTAGATTCTGTAGCTTTCATCTGGTAATGTGTTCTTGTGTTTCATTTATGAAAAGAAGTGATAATATTGCTCCTTCACAGAGATTGTCCTAAGACTGAGTGATGCCTGAAATAGCTGAGACAGTAGCAAATCTACATATAGGGGCCTATTTTTTTCTACACAGGCACATGTATGGTAGGGTTAATTTTCTAAGTCAGGTAAAGTAATTTATATACAATAACAATTAATAATAATAACAATATATTTTAATGTGAATTCTATTAATGTAGATTCACATATATGTCCTCAAAATGTTGTCCCATTTTCCCTTTAGGGTGATGAAACATGATACAGTATCTATGTGATGAGAGGAAATGATGAATGATACAACCTTTGAAACTTACTATTACCCTGTTTTATAATGATTACTTGAACAAGAGCACTACAGGGGTAGAACAGTCAATAGTGGGAGACTAGTGTGTGTGTGTATATATATATATATATATATATCCATATATATTGTATCCATATATACATACGTATACATATAATATATACATATATATGTATATGTATATGTATATATATGTATATATATAATATATATGTATACGTATGTATATATGGATACACTAGACAAAGGGAAGATTCATATCCTTCACTGAATGGAGCCAAAGTGATAAATTTAAAATAATTGGCAAGTTCTAACTTATCTGAATGACTTATAAAAAGATTCAAATAAGGAAATTTTATTTTATTTACTTATTTCACCAGTCCTAGGGCTTGAACTCAGAGCCTGAGCACTGTCCCTGGCTTCTTTTTGCTCAAGGCTAGCACTCTACCACTTGAGCTACAGCGCCACTTCTGGCTTTTTCTATATATGTGGTGCTGAGGAATCGAACCCAGAGCTTCATGTATAGGTGAGCACTTTACCACTAGGCCATATTCCCAGGCCCTCAAATAAGGAATTTTTAATCAGCTGGGCACCAAAGGCTCACATCTGTCATCCTAGCTACTCAGGAGGCTGGCATTTGAAGATCACAGTTGGAAGACAGCCCAGGCAGGAAAGTCCATGAGACATTTATCTCCAATTAGTCACAGGAAAAGCCGGAAGTGGCTCTGGGCTCAAGTGGTAGGGTGCTAGTCTATCTGAGCAAAAAGGAGCTCAGGGACTACACCTAAGCCCAGAGTTTGAGCACCAGGACCGTAAAAAAAAAATAATTTTAATCAGTATTTATTTACTTTCCAGTGATTCATTTCACTAATTATGGCAAAATAAATCAATAAATAAAGATGGTTGGCTAGATTCACAATTTCCTGTCACAAAATAAAACTTATACAAAACACTGGCATATTGCATCTTATCCTTAGATCATTTTCTTTCACACAGATCACATTGCTCAAAGATGAGGTAAATGTAATCAAGCTTGATAAGCTAAGAAGCTGAGCAAATGATAGGAAAAAATAATTTGATTTGAGGAGTAGAGATATTAAATTACCACCTCAATGCTCTGAATGATAAAAAGCATATAGTCAAAAGCAGTTGTTTCTTAAAACCATGAGTATTTTAAGAGCTTTATATAAAAGGCAAAAGAGCAGTGTTGGATTTTTGTGAAAATTTAATATCAATGAGTTAAGGAATTATACTTTTAAACAAGTGTTGCCTAACTCAGTTAGAATACAGATGAATTTACTATTCCTTTATATTAACCTCCTGTAAAATCCAAAAGTGTATTCCATTGATTCCTTTCAATGTATTTAGACAATGTGGATAATGTCGTATGGCCTAGAGAAATCTTGATGCTTTTGTTCTACTGGAAGAAACAAGATCCCCTTTAGCTAAAGGGTTTCTTCTGCTTTTGTCTGTTCAGCACTAGCATAAGTAGGGTGACAGTCTCATAAAGAAAATAACCAAAAGCACTCACTTCTCCCAGCCACTTGGCAGGCCTCCAGCACTGACATTCTGTGCCCTACATTAACTCCTGGGGCCACAGTATCAAAGTGAGGAAGGAACAGTGTGCCTTTCTGTTTAGCTGTGTTAGTTTTTTTTTTGTTTTTTTTTTACTACATGGCCAGTATAATTCATTGTGTCTTAAGTCATTTTAAATTTTAATAACCATCCATCAAAAAATAGTACCAGTTGTTCTAAGTTAGATTTAACTTACCAATAAATTCTTGCTAAATGACTCATAATACATCAAAAATTTTCCTATAAGAAAAGTAAAAGTTCAGCTGGAAAGATTAAAGATAAGATTCTATAAATGTACATGACTGTTTTTATTTTAATCATAATGATCATATTTGGTTCTCATGAATCTAATGGTATAGTTAGTCATTTTGCCAGTAAAGAGGAAGAATTTCAATTACTTGGTCACTTACCTGAAATAGTATGATATTTGTATACCTACAACAAATACAATTTATTTTTAAAGCTTTTAAGGCCAAAGAGAATTGTCTATATATTCTAGGAAGAAAAATAACAAAAAAAATAAGATGCATCTAATTACCACAAGCACAGCAACCAAAGTTGTTTCAGTTGACATGACTTTTTTGTGTTTTTGTGTCACTGTTGTTTTTTTTGCCAATCCTGGGGTTTGAACTCAGTGCCTGAGCACTGTCCCTGGCTTCTTTTTGTTCAAGGCTAGCACTCTACTACTTGAGCCATAGCCCCACTTCTGGCTTTTTCTGTTTATGTGGTAGTGAGGAATCAAACCCAGGTCTCCATGCATGCAAGCACTCTACCACTAAGCCATATCCCCAGCCCTTGACATGACTTTTTAAATCTCTGTTGGTCTATAAATTTACATTTCTGCTTGGGGAGGGCATTAGTGGCTCCCGCCTGTAATCCTAGCTACTCAGGAGGCTGAGACCTAAGGGTCATGATTTGAACCCAGCCTGGGTGGCAAAATCCATGAGACTCTTATCTCCAATTCAGCTTCAACAAAAGCTGGAAGTAGAGCTGCGGTTCAAGTGGTAGAATATCAGCCCTGATCAAACAAGTTCAGGGGCAGCACCCAGGACTGAGTTCACAATCCATGAAAGACAGAAGAAAAGAAAGGGGTGGTTGGCTAGGGTACAATAAATGAACAAACGAATATGATGTCTATTTGATAGGCTAGTATTTTCATAAGTAGAAGTGATAAGCCAGGTTCTTTTTAACTGTCCTATTTATATTTTAAAATGAAGGAAAAATTGGGGCAGAATTAATAGAAGATCTCAATTGAGATGCACATTAATAGTCATAGAGATCTCAATGGCAATATTACCCAGAAACAAAAATACTAAATAATTCTACATACAGTTAATAAAATACAACCATGGCTGGAATCTACTATGTTGATAGTTCTTTGTTCAATATTTATTTACTAAGAAACAAAAATGTTGAAAGTTCTGGGAGATGCCAAGGTGGATCAAATAACGTAAAGATTTATTAATGGAGATACAAGCCAGATGCCCATGGCTCATGCTTATAATCTTAGCTGCTGAGGAGGTTGAGATTGGAGGATTGAAGTTTGAAGCCAGCCCAAGCAGGAAAGGCTGTGAGACGATTACCTCCAATAAACTACTCAGAAAAAGCAAAAAGTGGTGCTATAGCTAAAGTAGAGAGTGGTAGCCTTGAACTCACAGACAGCATCCAGGCCCTGAGTTCAATGGCACACACAAAAAAGAATGCTACAATTAAGTACCTTCCATATATATTGGGGAAAATTCTAGGTAGTTGTAATTAGTAATATGTAAGTTATTCATCTTTTCCAGCAATAACTTTTTGTAACAGAAAACATGTATAATTGTGTCTTTTGTTGGCACTGTGGCAAAGTTAGTTATGATTTAAGGAGCAACGAATTGGCTAATCAGAAATGTTTTGTAGCTATATACTCAAGATATATGAAAAGTCATATACCTAAGTAACTAAATCCTAGAGAGTTTCTGCTTATATACTCAATTTCCAAGGCCCGGATATCTAAATGAAATTCAAAGTGGTACTTGTGTATCTTTCCGTACACTATATTTCACTGAACATTATATTTGCTGGTGCACAAACAATAAAATTTGGAATGCAAATTATGAAAAAACTAAGAAATATAACTGGGAAGAATTGAATAAATTTCCGAGGCCAACCCATTTTGACCAGATGGCTTTTTACAATTTTGGAAATATCTTAACTCATAAATGTCACAGGGTGTGAGAAGTGAAACATCACCATCTGCCCCAACTAAAGGAACTATTGCTCTCCATTTCTGCTAATGGTAATTCCATACTGTTCTTCAAGTTATTAAGGCTGTTTGGTCAATTGAGAAGAAAAATTGTTTATTTTTTCCTTTCAAAGAGCCATTCTGAAGCCACTGGGGTAAATGACTGAGAGACAAAGTAAAGTAAAATTTTATACTTCAGATAGAGATGCAAGAAATACTCTTATTACCTATTTCCCTTGTGATATAAGAAAAATATAAGTCACGGTACAGAGCTAGAGTAATAAAATGGCATAAGAATCAGATTTGCATAAGTTTTATGTTTGAAAATGACATGGCTAGTTGGTAGAAGAATCAGGATTGTAACTCAGATCTGCTAAGTATAAAGGTCTATAGCATATGCATTAGCATACAGTCTACTCTGGCATGGCTGGGAATGGAGAAAAACAGAAGAGTGGCAAGAAGTAACAACAACAATTACAACAAAACACCAACTATTTTTCTGATGTTGCCACCATATTCCATTCCTGACTTACTAATAACTACTTTTAAAGTTTAGGTATACATAATCTGCTCAGGTAAATTTTATAAAGAATGCTAATTTACTCCACTTATGCCTGTCCATGTTTTCCTTTCCTATCTTTCTGCAAAATAACATTTTATCATATTTACATTGAAATCAACACTCATAGTATATTGTTATGAGTTATGAGAGCTGAGTTATATAGTATGCCATAATCCTTATTCATTTTTGTACAATTTCCTGTTCCCTACAGATTAACAGTTTCCTCTCTTCCTTTTTTCCCATTTGCTTCCTATTCAGAGTGCTTATAATTCATTTCAAAGCTCTCTAAAGAACTGTAAGTCTAAAAATGTCTCTAGTCTATTATAGTATTCTTACCTTTGTATCATTGTTATACATCTATAAAGTTTTTTAAGAGGCTGATTGAGTTTAGTGATATTTTTAAGTTAAGAAATAAGTGCATACATTCAAATGACTATATTGAACCAGGAGCTATAGTGTCCTTTTTAATACATGTGTGCAATATTGAAATATAACAGATATTAACAAATATCATGAGACACAGAGTTTCATCACACTGATTAGATACGGGAGAATATATCAGGAACAGTTGAACTTTGATCATCTAGAAAAGTAATAGATGAAAAAAAGATAATTTCATCTTTGGCTTTCATGTGAAGTATGTGGATTTAGTTCAATATGAATTTCTCTTGTCAGCTCCAAACTTTGCAATAAAGTTATTCAAATGTTAACACCCATTTGGGTCACCTAAGGAGCTTGTTAAACTGGAGGTTGTAATTAATTCTTCATTTTAACAAGGACCTAAGTAACAACCAGTGACTTAGGGTCTACAAATACAGTTTTAGTAGCAAGGCTTTAAACTACATCACTTACACTTGTAAGAAGTATGGAAATTAGTGATCTATTCAAGCATGGACTAAACTTACCATTTATATTAAGCTTCATAATTCCTGCTTTGAAACACAAATTACTTATCAAAGAAAGTAAAATAGCACCTATATAGACAAGAGGTACTTCCAGTCAATCACAACTGAACTCACACTAGACCAATCTATTTTTAGCAAAGCAGCTGTCAACAATAAGGTCACAAAGAATGGGAGCAAGTGACTTCTGTCAGTCATGCTAACTAGCCAGGAGCTAAGATGTGGCGAACAAGGACTTGATTTTACCTTGGGAAGAAAATCCATGAAAGACTCCATCTCCAACATAGCCAGCAAAAATCAGAGCTGAAGGTGTGGTTCAAGTGGTAGGTCACCAATACCAGCTCAGAAAAAAAGCTGACAATGCATGGCTCTGAGGTCAAGCCACAGTATGCACACAAAAAAATGATACATCTGTAAATATAGTTTTATGGCAAAAATATACAGCAAGTCACGCAAGAGAGAGGTGCATAGTATAAGATTTGGGAGACTCTCAAAAATAGGACATCCAAAACTTCTCTTCATAAATCCAGTTCTCTCCATAGTACATACACATGTGCCCTGCCAGCAAATTCTACTGACCTTCAGTATTCATGATTTTCAATGGCTAGGGATTTGGTCATACACTTGAACTCAGTCCTCAAAAGTCAGGAGGTTGGACTCAAATATCACTTGCTTTCAACCTCAAGCATTGTAAGCACACGATTGGTCTTCCACATCACTATCCCTCAGTCCAGGCCATTAGGGGGCCACCACTAGTCTTCTGATCAGCATACTCTCAGGGGTGAACCCTAAAGCTCACTAAAAAAGACAGGATTATTCCTGTCTGAAAATTGGGATAAACAACATCCTTTATTATACAATAGTTACTATATACTCAGTGAAGTTTCTAGTTTGTCTTATACCCTTTTTTTTTTCCAGTGCTAGTGTTTGAACTCAGGGCCTGAGCACTGTCCCTGGTTTCTTTTTGCTCAAGGCTAGCACTCTGCCACCTGAGCCACAGCACCTGTTCTGGCCTTTTCTATATATGTGGTGCTGAGGAATCGAACCCAGGGCTTCATATATGAGAGGAAAGTGCTCTTGCCACTAGGCCATATTCCCAGCCCCTTATACCTTCTTAAGATTTTCTCTTAGGAATAAATTAAGATGGAAACTGATGTCACCAAACACAAGGAAAAAGAAAAAAACACAAACTCAAATCTGTGTTTCTTATCTTTCTGGGGCTTAGTTTTCTCTATATTAGTAAGAGAGTTGGCTGGATGATCTCCCAATTGATTCTAATAATTATATTATTAATTCTAATTATATAATTATGAGCTTGTAAATTTTACTTTCCTCTTTTGCCCAACCTTGAAGTAAATGTGTCAGTTGCTAAAGTGATGACTATATTATTGTAAAATTATCAAATAACGGCTATAATAAACCTGCTATATACTATAGCCATACAAGAATCCAATAGTCATTTCAACTGATTATTTGTTCAAATAATGACAATATCATCAGCTATTTCGGCAGTGTATATTTTGTTGGAATTTTCCCCTCAATTCTTTTCATTAATGTTAAACAATAGTAACTGAACTAGTAAATAATTATATAAGCTTTGGAATATATTTATTAGTTTCCTCCAGGACTTGAATATAAATTTGGAGTTAAATCCAAATTCCACATCAGCCTGCATCCAAGAAAAACTAGACAATATAAAAAATATTTATCCACCATAAATTAAAAAGAACATAAATGAAGACAGAGCCTCTAAACTTAATTGTCAGTTATCCTTCATCTGGATTTCTTACTCTAGCTCTAATTGTTATTTGAACACCAAATAGCTTAGTTAAAATTAGAAACTCATAAGTGAGAAGCATAGAAAACTTGCCTGCATAATTTCCATAAATGGAATCAATTTGTACATGTATTGAAAAAAATTAGAAAAAGTTCAACATGCAGGTTCATTTTGATATTTTTCTTTCCTGAACAGATCAATACAATTAACATCTATTGTGAATTACAAGGACTCAGTTAAAAATAATTCACATTAAACAGAGGTTCTCAACATCATTAAGAGAGACTGAGAAACTGGGCCAGTGTGCACAAGAGCACAAATCATAGAGGTCATGTGTGTTAATGAGAAAAAGAGCATTTATTAGCTTGCAATTTAAAATGTAAAGTCATTTTCTCTCCATGGTTTAAAATGGAACAATACTTTATACCTGAGGACAGGAGAAGGCGGTGCCCTCAATTAGATGAACCACTCTCCTGGCCCCAAAACTTTTATTGTTGCCACTGAAATTCATCATTTTGATATTGTTCTGATGTTTTATGTTGCTATGGACAGAAGTTTCTGAATAGAACTCATTCTGTACTATTGCCTGCAATGGTCAGTCAGTACTTCCTTTTTAAAGATATATATATATATATATACACATATATATACATGTACATATACATGCATACATGTAAAATAATATGTAACTTATATCATTTAATTCATATATATATCATATGTTAATAAAATGCATATGAACTACATATATATCTACACACACACACACACACACACACACACACACACACACACACACACAGAGTAGCCCAAAAGGAATGTTACTCAACATTATTTTTTTGGAGGGAGTGTCAATCAAAATGTTATATTTATATATTTATTTTGAAATTTTTAAAAAGGATTGTAAATATAAGAAAGGAAATCAGCACGTCATTAAACTTAAGGTTTTATTGTACATTTAAGAAGGAAACAAAAACATGAATGACTAAAAGAAGTGGAAGCTTATATAATTATAATAACTACATATAGGCTTTCTGTTACATGTTTGCCAAATCCTTCATCATCCCTTCCACCCACAACCAGATAAATAAGTGAATTCTCATGATATGGCACCACGCAATACCTACTCTTGGTGCAAAAATCACAGGAATAAATCCATGACAGGACGAAGTATCTGTCATGAGATGGGGTTCTCTATTAAAGGCCAAAAACTGTTGGGTCTTTTATTTTGAGAAAACGGCAATGATCTAGACAATACACATTTTAATTAAATTATTTATTGTCAAAGTGATATACACAGGGGTTACAGTTTCATACGTGTTACCTCCTCCCTCATTTTTCTCCTACCCTCTTTCCTCCCCAGCTCTCTTTCTCCTTGAGTTGTACAGTTGGTTTACAGCATATTATCTTCTAAGTATTGCTGTTGCATTGGCTCATCTTTTATCCTTTGTATCTCCATTTTGATGCTCCCCTTCCCTTCTCTAGTTCCAATAAATGTATATACAATAGCCAGGGTACCAAAATCAGTTACAGAATACACACTTTTTAAAAGGCCTGCATGACTTGTCTCACACCTGTGATCCCAGTTACTCCAGGGGCAGAGATCAGGAAGATTTGCTATCCAGTTAAACAACAAGACACTAATGGAAATAAAAAGATTAAAAGACTAAAGGGTTGAAGTTTGATTTATGTGATAAAGTATTTTTAGAGCATCCATGAATTCCTGAGTTCAAAGTCTAGCACCAAAAGAGAAAGAGGAAGACAGAAAAAAGGAGGTAGAGGGGGAAATTGTGCAAAGACTAATATTTTAACAAAATTATTGGTTATTTACTTCCAAATATACTCTAACACTGATTTAAAAATATAAGTATTCTTTTTTTCTTTTGTTTTCTTTACTTCTTTCTTCCTTTCTCTGTTTTTTGTGTGCCAGCCCTGGGACTTGAACTCAGGGCCTGGGCATTGAGCTTTTTTGATCAAGGCTAGGACTCTACTCCTTGAGCCACATTTCCATTTCTTGCTTTTTGGTCAGTAACTGAAGGTAAGAGTCTTAAGGATTTTCTTTCCTGTGCTGGCTTCTAACCCTGATCCTCAGATCTCAGCCTGTTGATCCTCAGATTCCCACCTCATGAGTAGCTAGGAGTAGGTACTCAAAACAACTGTGGTACAATCCATTCCAAGAAAATTCATTTTCATTTGAAAGTATAAAAAATGGTAATGTTTTGGTGCCCTGGGATATTACATGAGATATTACATATTTGAAGCTACCTATATGCATAAACTGTGATGTATTCAAAACTCTAAAACTCTAAAAGATTTAGTTGTTGCTGTTGTTGTGCATTGTTTTATACTCGTTTTGAGAAACTATAAAGAATGATTTTTCCAATTTCAGTGTCACCTTCCAAATGACAAGATTTGTTAACTGGGTTAATGAAAATTTCATATCATCAGATGATTTTTACGTATAAAGTAAACTCACCATATCACAGAATCTGGTACATTTATGAGAGAAATTCAGAGGCAAAGCCAGGAGCACAAATAATACTTTGTGCCTCCTTATTATTTCACTGTGCAGACAAAATGTACCAGAGTCTACCAGAATAACTACTTGTTCGTTTTTTTCCTACAATACTTCTAAAGAATACATGATGCATTTCCAGCTAGCCGGTATCTATTTAGTGCCTATTTGCCAGGTACAACAGTAAGTTCTGGGGGTACAGCAATAAGTAAGCCTGATCACAATTTTTTCTCTTATAGAACTTAGAGTCAGAAATCCATGTCCATTATATTGGAAGAGTTTAAGGAAAATGCATCTCTCACACAGAGAGGCTGATCCTATTGTGAATTAGCAGAGTAGCCCAAATACTACTGTCCACCCCAGCAACTCAAGGAACCATCTTTGCTCTGCTTGTACATAATTACCTTTCCCTCTCTATCCAAATTACTTACTGCTGCTTATTTGAAGGTTCTGAAGTAAAACCTATTAAACCATGAACAGAAGTTCTGAGGAATTGGCCATATAAAGAAACAGAAGAGGGGGCTGGGAATATGGCCTAGTGACAAAGTGCTCCTCTCGTATACATGAAGCCCTGGGTTCGATTCCTCAGCACCACATATATAGAAAAAGCCGGAAGTGGCGCTGTGGCTCAAGTGACAGAGTGCTAGCCTTGAACAAAAAGAAGCCAGGGACAGTGCTCAGGCCCTGAGTTCAAGCCCAGTACTGGCAAAACAAAAACAAAACAAAGAAACAGAAGACAAGAAAGAAACATGAGTTACTTTCAAAGATTCCTCTTGAAGAGGCAAATTAGGCCTCCTGAGCATTAATCATAGCATATTTCTTGATTATATGCTAACACCATGAAACCATGTTGAGACAAACACCCTATGTAGTTACAGTCTTGCAAAGGAGACAGACATTACCCAATGGATCACTAAATATATAGACATAAACTGTAGTAAATACAGGTAAACTGTAAATCCTGTTTCAGAGGGACATAATATGAACTGTGGGTTCAGTGAGGATTCCCCATAAGAAAGCAATGCATAACTTGAGATACTAAAACTGAGGAGGGAAGATATTGTTAAGTGAAGAGAAGGAATAACCTTAAGGGCAGAAATTTGTGTAGCATGTGTAAAGAGTTTGCAAAAAGCAAAAAAGACTCAAAGAAAGACTGCAGACAAAGGGAACTGAGAAAATGCCTAGAAATAGAGCTAATAACAGATAATCAGGCAAGTACCCCAAGTAATAAGGCTGAAAGGCTAATTTACAAATTTGGTTCTTCATCAAGGGATGAATGATTTCCCAGCATATACACATCATTTGTCTAAAGGGAATATGTCTTAATAGTTGATACAAAAAAATGAGAAATTAAAGGACATAAATGGAAAGGAAACTTGCTTTGCAGTATAGCCTGATGGGTCTTTTGAAGTGCACATTTATTATCTATGTAGGAGAAAATAATATTATAATGTTTATATCACTGGCTCTGTTAGAAGCATCGATTGGCAGGGACTGGGTGCTAAGAGGCCAGGGAGAAAGTCACTATAGTAACATGGATATATACAGGTAGCAGTGAGACAGTAAGAAGTGCAGAATAATGACCATTTTTATCAATAAAATTAAGTTTGCTCTACATATCACATAATAGAAACAAAATGTGTCAAAGGGAAATGTGTCACACACAAATGAATGGGTCAAAACTCTGAATACATAGTTATATGATTCACTATGAAGAAATATTAATACAAGAATAAAATGGGTAAAATCAGCTTTTCACAGGCTTGTCTTGGTTGACTTTAATGCATCTAAAAGGAGATGTGCAGTGTACAAGTTGGGACCTCAAAGCTGAGATCTGGAATAATGACATACCATTGAGAGAAGGTAGCATGAGAATATAACTAAGCCATAAATTAGATCAACTAGAGTATTTTTACCACAATTTGTTTTAATATATTTGTCAAGCTAAAAACATTGATTTCTTCTATCAATGAACCAAATTTCAATAATATACATTGAACTTGGCAAATTTCCATCAAAAGTAAATTGATGAACCAAGTTCAGTGGTTCACACTTGTAATCCAATCTTACCAACTTGGGAGGCACATCTCAAGAGTATCAGGGTTCAAGGCTTGCACAGGCAAAACAAACAAACAACAACAACAAAAAAGAAACACACCTCAACCAAAGCTGTGTGTGGTAGTTCCAACTTATCATTCCAGCTAGACAGGAAGCATAATCAGAAGGATGCATGGTTGACAGGCCAGCCTGGGCATAAATTCTGGCTCTACCTTCAAAGTAAAGAAGGCCTGGGTGTGGGGCTCCTGTGGAAAAGCACAAGCTGAGAGCATCTGAGCCCTTTAGTTCAAACTTCAATTTAAAAAATGTAAAAAGATGAAAGTTATTTTCAATGTACTATGTGAAATTATTTCTTTTTTCTTTGGTTTATCTTCCCTATGGCTTACCCACTATTGTCACTGTATTGGATTCTGGTACCCAGAGAATTTTATGTATGTCTTTCTGAATTAGGGAAGGGAAGGGGAACATTAAAATGGTGAGACAAAGAGTAAAAGGCAAACCAATGCAACAATGCTACTTACAAGACAATATGTATTACATCAACTGTACAACTCGGGGTGAGGGAGTTGGGGAGAGGACAAGGTAGGAGAAAAATAAGGGAGAGGATAACATGTTTGATAAGAAATGTACTCACTACCTAACATATGTAACTGTAACTTCTCTGTAATTCACCTTGAAAATTTTTTAGAAAAGATGAAAACACATGGCAAGCTCACTTCTTGAATAACACAAAATGGCACACAATTTAGTTAAAAATTTTTGGATGGCAGAATCTAATTATAAACAAGTCACAGATGGAAAATACTCATAGAAGTTAACAATAAAGGAGGTTCCCAGAATGGATGTATGAGTCAGTTGGACGATCAAAACCAGTGATTGCCAACTAAGATGCTACAGGGATAGTTTGCCCTGTAGATGAGTCATTAGATAAACACTTCACTCCCTCTCAGAACCAACTGAGCATCAGTGTGAGTGCTGAGTCTGGTAATCAAAACCACTTAAGCAATATTAGAGGGATTTTTAGTCTCATGAACCACTTCCTATTAAGGAGCATAATTCTAGGAAGCAAAATCTGAAGAACACGGAGAAACAATGTGTAAAACAGGGATAATAATTTAATATTAAAGAAAAAGATTAGTCCAAATGATGTCCTGAGATGGGATATTAAGGCAAATGCTAGAGTGCATTCTATAAACATGAACATTGAAGCCAACTCTAAGCAGCAATTTAAAAGACTTGGGAGAGATTAAAAGAATGCAGAGGGAAAAAAAAGCCCCACAATTTTTCTAAGAAACAAAACCCCTTGAAAATAGAAAATAAAGAAAAAGAAACTGTGAAGAGATATGTAGTGTAGAATACCTAAACAAGTAAAATTACTAAAGTATCTCTCAGGTGACTAAAAGTCTTAAATACAATTTCATAATTCAAAATGGGTGGATAGGTGCGGTTCTTGTTTTGTAATATATTTGTATGAGAACTAGAAGAAGGAAGAGCTTTATAGGGAAGAATTTTCTGAATAAAAAGACAAGAAGTTCTGAAACATGTAATGCCAATTATAAATTCTGAAAGTATGCCAAACAAACAAACAAAAAACACTTCATAGTAGGTGAAGTATTCTGAAGTTAGGCTAAATGGTGAACACAAATCCACACAAACAGAAAGTAAAAGTACATTAAGGGCCTGCTAGGGCCAGAAATGAGGAAAAAATGAGGAATGACTGTTAAACAATATGGGATTTCTTTGGGGGTAGTGATTAAAAAGCATTATTCAATTCTGTATAATTAATGCCTCCACAAATCTATAAAAATGCTAAAATCCATCAAATTATATATTTAACAGTTTGATGTTGTGTTAAAAATGCTTCAGCAAATGATAATTTCCACCTGAGGCACAAAGACTATTTAAAGAAGATATATTAACTTTAAATATTTCCCATAATTTCAGTGTTTTCAGCTTCTTTTTTTGAGGTCATTTCACAAATCTACTTTCTCTGTCTTCACTAATTCTAGAAATTACTTCTGAGATTTTATGTAATGTGGTATTCATTGTAAGATGTTCATAGAACTTTAGTGTCAAGGGCTGGGGATATGGCCTAGTGACAGAGTGCTTGCCTCGTATACATTAGGCCCTGGGTTCAATTCCCCAGCACCACATATACAGAAAAAGGCCAGAACTGGAACTGTGGCTCAAGTGGCAGAGTGCTAGCCCTGAGTAAAAAGAAGCCAGGGACAGTGCTCAGGCCCTGAGTTCAAGCCCAGGACTGGCAAAAAAAAAACAAAAAAAGAACTTTAGTGTCAAATTAATATACTTATTTAGCACATAGGTGTTCTTAAGACCTTCATAAATAACACTTCCCTGATTTACCAAAGCCATTCTATGAGACTTATTATCACTAACACCAAAAGAAAATCAAGAGATAACATAACTAGATCAAAGCTCCTCATAGGCTAAGTATTGAAGCTAAACTTGGAATGTAGACATGCCAGCTCCATAGCCTATACTACTAATCATGTCATGTGTAATTACTGCAGTGAAATGACAACTAGTTGTGTTAAAGACATCATAAATATATACAACAGAAAGGATGAGAAAGAAAACAACCAAAAATAATCACCTAACATTTTTATAAATAAACTCTTTCAGCCTCAAATATAATTCTCAGCTACAACTCTTGCTGGAATTTAGCTTAGATAAAAAAGATACATTCTGAAATGCTGCTAAGTGATTCAAAGAAAGGCTGTAGTAATGAAAATAACTGGTCAAAGGCACATGAAAAAAATTACAAGTATCAGGACTGAGTTGTAATTATGTGTTAGAGTGCTTTCCTTCCAAGGAAATCCATCATTGAAGAAATAGAAAAAGAATATATATGTAATTTTTAAATAATTACTATAACAATATAGAAAAAATGAGAAATGTGAAGTCAATATTTAAATTTTTTACAATCATCATTAAAAACACAAGGGTAATCTATGTTCAAGATAACTTTTCTTGAACTGTAATTCATTTTTGGTGGGAATCTACATTAGTGCAACAACTATGGAAGTCACTATGAGGGCTTTAAAAATCTGAAACTAAAACCAGCCTATAATCCACCAGTACACCCTTGGGAAATTTACCCTAAGGATTCCAAGACAAAGTAAAAACAAAACATCTGCACATCTATGTTCATTGTAGTACTGTTCACAATAACCAAATTATGAAAGCAGACCAGATGACCTAAATATGAAAAATGGAACAAGGAAATTATATCTATACATATCTATACAAATATATATATACATATACACATACATATATGCATATATATGTGTGTATATGTAGCTATGTATATATATATAATTCATCCATCAGAACTAATAAAACTATGCCATTTATGGGCAAATAGACGGATCTGGAAAAAATCAGACTGAGTGAAGTAAGTTAGGCTTAGATAGACCAAGGGGATATATTTTCTGTCATGTGGAAGTTAGATCTAAAATACAAACACATGAAGACAAATGAAGTTATGCATTTCTGACTAACATACAGTGTATGCATGTGGTTTCCCATTGTATAAGTCCATTTAAACAACTGACAGACAGTTCAGAAAAAGAAATGCCAGGAAGCTGAAAGGGGTGGGAGAAGGAAGGTGAAGGGAAGCAGCAAGTAAATGGAGAGGAATAGCAGGTGAATACATTCATACTATTCAATGTAATTCATGAAAATGAAACTAGCAAACTGTAGAAAATGGTTGAATATGGAATAGCTAGGGAAAGTGACACATGAGTGACACTGAAGGATGTATTATATGCAAACATAAATGGGCATGTTCCATTGAATCTTGTCTCTACAACTATTATAATAACAACAATTATAACCTCCTTTTTTAGAACACATGGAACATAAAATGGTCAATTTTCTACTAAGAGTGCCCTATTCTCTTATACTATGAATAATATATAGCAATTCACCAACAAATTTGTATTATGTCAGAAAATAAAATATTAGTAGAATTTCAGCTTCCTCTTCTAGTTTTACTTTATTTTCAATTGTACTTTTTTTCATTTATTTTTGTCATACCTACTCTTTTTTTTTTTTTTTTTTTGGCCAGTCCTGGGGCTTGGACTCAAGGCCTGAGCACTGTCCCTGGCTTCTTCTTGCTCAAGGCTAGTACTCTGCCACTTGAGCCACAGCGTCACTTCTGGCCATTTTCTGTATATGTGGTGCTGGGGAATCGAACCTAGGGCCTCATGTATACGAGGCAAGCACTCTAGCCACTAGGCCATATCCCCAGCCCCGATACCTACTCTTAATATATGGTAACTTAGAATCCCATTCATGACATAAAGCCAAACAGAATACAATGATCTCTGCAGAATCAATGATTGCAATTTGATATAGGTGTTGATAAAACCCACAAAACATACAATGCTATGAATTTTCAATTAATTTCTTATCATATATTCAGTCATTTTTCTTATTTTCCCAGCCTTTTCCAGGACAAATGGTATACTCTTATCCCATGGTACTCAAGGGGGGCCTTGTTCTGCCCACCTGACAAGGTTTCATTTCTACCACAAGTAAATAAACTTGCTGGCATTAAAGTGTATGTTTCCTGTTATCATCTTTGAGATCATGTAGCAAACCAGTCATCTTGACAGTCAAAACTTGGAACAAATCTCCAAATGAGTCCTTGGGACCGAGTTTGACAGACTTGGATTTAATTTACTTAGACACTGAGCTGGCTTCACATTTTAAATAGGAAACAAAGCCAAATAAGGAGAGGCAAGGTTTGAACATTTCCTGTGCTTTTTGTTTTGCTATCAAGCCCTCAAAATGGTTAAACTACTTTGTATTCTTAAAGTAAAAACAATACCTATGTGTCTATAGACATACATATGTATCGTGTATGACAGAAAACAACCTAATTACTATTCTCTTTTCATAGAAATAATCTACTAATCTCTCTGGAGCTTGTTTTTCCCTTTGGACTCCTAGCAGATTACTTCAGGTTACCTGCTCTTCTGCATGCCGTGCACTTGACCAACTGTGCCATTTCATTAGCCACAGTCCATCCCTGATGCGTGGAGAGATTATAAGCATGGATAGCTTTTACTCCTTAGGAAAAGCTGTTTCCCATCAGAGCACTTCTCTGTCTGCTTATGTTAGGGTCATGATGTTTAGAGGAAATTGTACCAGGGATTCTTGAGCAAGCTGGCCAGTGTAGATCTTGTATAACAGAAAACTATTACAAGCAGTTGAAAATAGGGCTTGAATTTTATTGATCTGTAAAATGTCTATGGCCACTGACAAATAGCTGAACATGCAGAAGTTTCCATCAACATATGGTGGAGTTAACTAGCCATTTAGAGCAAAAAAGGTCTCAGTTCCACTGATACCCACTTAGGACAATCTAGTTCTTTTAAAAAAAAAAACTGTAGACCTTTATAACATGTCTAGGAAGATCTCACAACCAGGGCATGTAGAGTATGATGAAACAGGATTTGATCAGCAAAATCAAACATGCAGGAAACAAACCATGTGCAGGTTAACAAGCCTGATTTTTGTCTTTTCTTTTTTTTTTTTTTTTTTTTTTTTTTTGGTACTAGGGATTGGACCCAAGACATTGTACTTGCTAGGCAAGTGCTTTGCCACTAAGCTACATCCCAGCCACGCCTGATTTTTATTGAATAAATTGTATGGAGAAAAAGAGAGAAAAGGAAAGACTGAAACAGTAGCCCATGGATTTTAATATAATTGATAGACCTTGTTGGGGATCTTATTTGCCCAAATGAGCTTTGAAAGCTAAACAAAAAATTTATATGGCAATCATGAAAATAAATATTTTGTACTAAAATTTTATTATGAAAGCTTTCTATGTAATTATGGTATGGTGATTACATTTTAGGCACTTTATATTTTGTAGATATTTATGGAAATACTTACAAATAAAATATTAACATATCTGGGAATTGCTTTAAACTAATCTTAGAAGGAAGGAAGTAGGTGACTTTCTTGAAGCTGAGAAATGCATGTCATACTGTACCACAGTCTCTACTCATTGTCAGGAAAATGAAGGAGAACGGAAAAGGAATAGACCAGAGTCAATCTTCAACAGGAGAGAATTGTTTATTGAGGAATAGGAGGGGCACAGACCTTCCCGCAGGTTCGGCAGTTGTGCCGGGGGTGAACATGGGCTCTGAGCAAGGAGGCAGAGATTAATGAAAGTACTAGTAGGTCTAGGAAGTTGGTGGCTTTTCCGTGGGCCAACAATGGATGGTTTACAGCTGAGCTTGAATTGCCATGCCTGCATATCAAAACAAGTTCACATATACCTGAGATTTTGCCTGGTGTCTGTATGCACCTGGAGCAATAGGGTTGGGGTCAATCCTTCATATTCCATCTTTGGATACATAGAAAAATGGGCCTTAAGGTAGAGGTTACATCCTTCATTCATCATGCCAAGTGGCAGTGGCCCACGCCTATAATCCCATCTACTCAGGAGGCTGAGATCTGAGGACTGTGGCTAAAAGCCAGCACAGGTAAGAGAGTACGTGGGACTCTTACCTCCTATTAACTATCAGAAAACTGGAAGTGGCACTGTAGCTGAAGAGCTCAGGGACAGCACCCAGGCCCAGAGTTCAAGTCCCACAACTGATAAAAAAAGACAAAGGAAAAAAAAAAAGAAACAAACAAACAAAAAAACACATAGTCTCTCCCCATCGATGAATGTTTAAGGTTAATATGTGATAATAGTGGTTACTTATTATGATATCCCTCCCTTATCTATGAAAAATACATTTCAAAATCACTAAGACATCCTTCAAGCCACAAATAGCATATTATTTTTTCCTACACATGCACAGATGCCTATGACAAAATTGAAGTTATAAATTAGGCACCACAAGAAATCAACAATAGTAACTAATAAAAGAAGAGAATAATTATAACTATGCACTGTAATAAACTTGTCAGCCTCTCTTGTTGTGCATTGGATCCATTATTAATAATAAAAAAGGTACTTAGAGCACAAACACTGAAATACAATCACTGAGAAAATGACTGACCAGTGGGTGGGTAGCATATATAATATGGATATTCTGGACAAAGCAAAGCCATACCATCCAGGAGGGTGGAGTGGGATAGAGTAATATTTCATCATACTACTAAAAACACCATTCAGATTAAAAGTTTGTTTTTTTTTTTTGCCAGTCCTGGGGCTTGGACTCAGGGCCTGAGCACTGTCCCTGGCTTCTTTTTGCTCAAGGCTAGCACTCTGCCACTTGAGCCACAGCGCCACTTCTGGCCATTTTCTGTATATGTGGTGCTGGGGAATCGAACCCAGGACCTCATGTATATGAGGCAGGCACTCTTGCCACTAGGCCATATCCCCAGCCCCAGATTAAAAGTTTTAAATTATGATTTCTAGAATCTTCCAGTTAATGTCTTTAGAATATGCATAACCAAATCTGCAGAAATATATTTAACAAATAAATATTAAAATGTTAGAAATCTGTAAGATTGTCTCTCTTTGAATTGCTAATGTGACCACTTCATTGCCCTTATACCACTTTACCCTTTATGTACTTTTCCTACATTCCACATTAGCTCAGCAGACATATACTGTTCATTCTTCCCACTATATCCTGCATACATCTCTATTGTTGTACACATTACATTTTAATATTGTTTCTTCCTCTGCAAAATCTTCAGTAGCAAATATTTTGAGAAAATAAATCTTAATTTACTTTGCCACCACAATACAAAAAATAATAGCTACATAGATTCAAAATTATCCTTTGTCACCATCCCTAATAAATGAGATTAATAAGTGAAACTGCTTCAACTCAATCTGCAAAACTCTCTCAAAGCACAGCATATGCCAGCAGGATATTCTGCTTACTCTACCCACAAATGAGCTTTCCCTTATTACATACAAAGCAATCATTATCTCCAAGGTTGTACTACAGAACTCACTCATCTATCCCTCCTTTACTTTCCTCTAATCCAATTGTCTCAATCTCTCTTAAATTATTATTCACCTCTCCTACATGTCAAGTTATTGGGCTAAGAACCAATTTGTTTTCTTTTGGGTAAATAGAATAATGAAAAAAATATTATGGCTGACTGGCTGGCTAGCTGACTAGATTTCTAGGTGGAGGTCAAGCTCTAAAGTTATAGGTTTTTGGTTTTTTCCTCACTTAAATACAAATGAGAAACCATGCATGCTTTACAATAAAATTTGTAAATACTTTTAGGTATGCTATTATAACATAAGTGGAAGAGACGGAAGTATGATATCTTTAAAAGATCACTTTATATGTTTGACAGCACTACCTTATGGAATACATGCAGACTACTAGTTACTAAATTTGTAAAAGAGCGCTCATTAAAGCAACATATAAGTCATCATGCCTTGGAAACTTTAAAGCAGATCAATTCACAGAAATTCAAACTTCTTTGCCATTAAAGTGACAATCCAAGGTAGTAAGTCCACTAAAAAAGGATATTTTGTTTTACAGATCATGACATACATAGTGTAACAATAACCCCTGTTCCACCATATTCAATTAGTGCAATGCTATCGTGTGATTTAAAACACATTCAATAATCTAACTTTCTGATGAGTAATCATAACTTTGTAACCTTTGAACTGCTAAAGCCACTTTGCTTTTCACTGTATTAATAAACTATGCCTAGCCATCAAAGCTAAAGATGGCAATCACCCAGCTTATGAACAAACCAAGACTTCACTCATCACCGTTTGCCACATCAGGTTGCTTCTTTTTGCTTAAGCCCTCCATAGACAATACAGTAAGGGCATTTAAGCTGCAAATGAAAAATGTTTACTTTTTAACAAGTCTATATCAAGTATAGAAAAAAGTATACTCAGTTTTTAATAAGAACTATTTATTTTCTTTATGGTCTGTGCACAAAAAGGTCACAAATCCCCAAAAGTTATCAAGTCTGGGACACTATGAAATCTATTTTTCACTGAATGATTTTTCATATCCATTCAGCATGAATGATCGCCTTATTAAGTACCAAAGACTCTTCTCCCTAACTGAATATCCCATTGTATCAGATCTGGTTAGATGAAGCAGAAACAAATTCATATTTCCTAATACTTATTCAAACGCTCTGGACTAGAAACTGCCTTGCAGATAGTCTCTACATTTCATCAAATTATTTTCCCAGTCAGGTTCATACTAACAAGACTCTCATGTATCAGTGCTTTTTCTTTTCTATGAAAAAGAAAAGAATCCCCACTAATTTTACAGTACAATGATTCATTCATTACTTAATCTTGTTTCCTAGTCTATAAAATTAAAGATGCATATGCCCAGTTGTATCACACCATTATATTCAATTGTTGGCTAAAAATGTTTTAAACGAAATCAAATCTACTTTAAAATACCCTTAATGGATACTTTTTAAATCTTAATTTGTAGAAAATATTTTCAGATTTATCTTGTGCTTAACTGACTGGCAGCTCACTTTCTAGATTTTTCAAGTTTGGCTTAAAGACATAAATAATGGATAATGGTAGGCGTGTACTGACATTATTACATACTATGTATATATTTTAAAGGATTATTCACTATACTACACTGCACACACACTTACCCTATGATAAAATAGAACAGTAAGAAAATGTCACTCACAGTGTTTTGTCTACTAGAAAACAAAGGAGCAAAGAAACAGCTATTCTGGAGGAACAGGATTCAGATCTGGTCTGGGTAGACATTTCCCTTCTGTGAAGTTCTGCAACTTGAGCTACAGAAATTGGGATCCTCTGTTTTTATAATCCACCATTTATAATTAGCCTTAGAAACACATAATCATTTCATTTCAAAACCTACACTCTATATATGATTCAAACAATTTCCTCTATTCTATAGAAGTTGAAAAAATATGATACTCTGTGGTTTAGCTATAATTAATATTTGGAAAATAAATATCTATACTCACAATTTAGTTTTCGGGGGGGGGATTTTTTTTTTTTTTTGGTGTTAAAAAGAAAGTATGGCCTAAGGAGCTACCCTTTCTCTTGTATGTGAGTTCATATGACTTGGGGAGGGGAAAAGAATGACAGAAAGGGTGGGACAACGGATGAACCAATTCAACAGTGATACACACTAGACACAATGTTGGAAATGAACTCTACAACTTGGGGGGAAAGAAGGGTGGGAGAGGAAAACTCGGAGAAAATGAGAGAGGGGATAACACTTCTCAAAAAGAAATGTACTCATTATCTTACTTATGCAACTGAAAACCATGTGTTCATAAAAAATAAAATAAAATAAAAAGTATGGCCAATGAGCTCTACTTTACTTCAGACAGCGGAAGAAAAAATAAATAGTTCCAAAAGAGACATGAATGTGTTTTATGAAAAAGAGGAAGAGATTTATAATCCAAGAGCCTAAAATTTAAGGAAATAGGAATTTTGCTTTCATCCTTTCACTGAGGAATGAGGTCAGTGTGTTGTTTAGTGATTAACATTAAAATGAACCACACTAAGCACTTAGGTTTTTGGAATAGTATTTATATTGATTTTTAAATTTTTCTTTATTTAAACCTTATTGCAAAGGTGTTGTACAGCGGAGTTACAGTTACATAAAATAAAAACATTAAATATCTAAATCAATAATTATATAAAATGTACTACAATTTAGAAAATAAATCACCTGTTGGACAATATATGTGTAGGAGGCTGGAAAGAGAGAGCAACAAATGAGGCTAATCTCAATAAAATACAATATACACACAAGTGAATTACTATGATGAAACCCCTTGTTATAATTAAAAACAAATGACTGATGTATAATTGAAACATAAATAAGAAGAAAATAAAACAGTATTTTTTGGGGGGAGTCTCTACCAACAAGGGGGAAGGGAAACAATGGAGAGAGTAAATATGGCCAAATATGAAAAAATAACAATAAAACCTGCTGAAATTATTTTAATAAACAGGGAGAAAAAAGAAAGAAGTGAGCTTGATGAAGACACATTGTCTGTCTGTATGTAAATGACACCAAAACACCCTTGAGTAATCAATATATGCAAATAAAAATAACCTTAAAAATATCAATCATACCAGATGCTGGTGGCTCACACTTATAATCTTCCTAGCCACTAAGGAGGCTGACATCTGAGGATCGCAGTTCAAAACCAGCACAGGCAGGGAAGTATACGAGACTCCAATTAATTTAATTAATCTCCAATTGAAAACACCAAAAAAACTTGAAGTGGAGCTGTTGCCAAGTGGTAGAGCATTTGCTTTGAGTACAAAAGCTCAGGGACAGCACCCTGGCCCTGGGTTGAAGCCCCACTCCAAAAAAAATAAAAATAAAAAAATCAATCACTATATTTTTGGAAATTATGTTTTGCCACTAAAATAAGTTAATGTGATCATTCTTATATGGTTATATTTGTATAGACCTCTTGTTATCTGCATAAAAGCAACTTCTACAAGTTGAACTTCCTTTCCAGGTATATTACTAAAACAGTTGCTAGAAAAATGGCACCTAGTTATTCTTCTCAGCTGGAAGACAGTCATGTTAAAAAGAGGAGTATACTTGAAATCAATATTATGATTTTAAATTCAGAAGACAGACATGCTATCAGATATATCCATGTTTAGGATAGTCTAATAACAAGAATGTTTTTTGCCTTGAAAGGATCTGGTGTCAAGGATTCTAAATGAAACAAAATATTAGGATTTGTGCTATAGTAATTAATCTCTACAACGATACAAATGTAAAAAGAGTCATATGAAATAACAGAGCACATTATTTCCTCTTTTCACGTATCACTAAGTAGAACTCATATGGAAAGAATTTAATCTTCTTTCCTAATCCTTCCTAACCTTTATCCAAAACTTTCCTGTGGTATTCTTGAATATGGCCATGGTTTTGAACTTTAAAAATAATTGATAAAAACTTTATAACCTCTAGTCCTAGAAATGATTATTATTGGACAGAATACTCCCTTCCATAAATGTGCTTATCTGCCCTCAATAGCTGTGGTTTTAGAATGTTGTGTTCCTAACAATTAATTAAATGCACCATGTCACTGAATCCTGCTCAGTGTATCTAAAATTTTTTTAGAACTATCCCTGAGGAAAAATGGGCTTAAATTATTTCACAACAAAAACCTAAAGCACCTGTTAATAAAACTAAGTTTTCTTGCATTGTGTATAGGTTTCCCATAGTGGAAAAAGCAAAAGGGAAAAAATTGCACTCTGACAGACTGATACCTTTCCATTTTAAAGCATGGTTATATTATAAAATTGTAGTATCTAACAAAATAAAAGCATAATTAAGTAATGACATCCACTTTGTGATACAATTTTTAGTTATACAGCCACATTAATTTATTCTGCTATATCAGAGCAAAAGCAACGTATGTTTAGCCTCATGATGACATCAGTGAAGGCCATTACTATCAGAATTCTATGACAAAAGTTTTATTAAAAGTTTCTCACCTGTGAGTGTTCTCAAATTAATATTCTGTATATAAAATGATTTTTGTTACACTTTTTACCACTGAAGAAGCAAAAACATATAAACAATATTGCTGCATTTCTGTATATCAAAGAAAATTGACTCCAGAATTTCTAACGCATCAAGTATGATAGATAGATGTTAAATAGATACACGAAAACTTCTAAGTAATGTTGCATATAAAATAAACACAAGGGCTGGGGATATAGCCTAGTGGCAAGAGTGCCTGCCTTGGATACACGAGGCCCTAGGTTCGATTCCCCAGCACCACATATACAGAAAATGGCCAGAAGCGGCGCTGTGGCTCAAGTGGCAGAGTGCTAGCCTTGAGCGGGAAGAAGCCAGGGACAGTGCTCAGGCCCTGAGTCCAAGGCCCAGGACTGGCCAAAAAAAAAATAAAAATAAACACAAAACCCATTGTCAATAAACAATCATAAAGGTGATTTTTCAAATGTGTAATGCAATCCATTATGACATTTGCAACTCAACACTGTTCCATACAAGTAGTAGTAGCAATGAAGCTTGGAGATAATTATGTGCTTTTACAATAGCTAAGAGTAATTTTAGAATGAAAAACTATTATGAAATGCAAATTTAATTTCCATCCAAAATGCTAGCTTTCAAATCACACAGATTTCTAGTAATTTTAGGACAGTGCCATATTCACAGATGCTATACAATTTTTATGATAATATTTCTAAACGGTGATAAGTTATGCTATGTAAACAGTTGCTCAAAGACCTGTAAATATATATTCTGTTGAATGCAATGTACATCACTGGGAGGGTTATTTATTCGAATTTTCCTGAATTATCAAACTGAAGAGCAAAAAACATTAATTCAATATGCTCTCTTCTATACAATAAATTCTAGCCTCTATTTCAAACTGTTCAGTCTGAGTAGCACAAAATCTATCCACATTATAGATCCATCAAAATTATCTTTTCCTTCTTTCCTTCTTTCCTTCTTTCCTTTCTTCCTTCCTTCCTTCCTTCTTTCCTTCCTTCCTTCCTTCCTTCCTTCCTTCCTTCCTTCCTTCCTGTCTTAATTCCTTCTTTCCTTTATTTTCTATTTATTTATTTATTTATGTATGTATGTATGTATGTATGTATGTATTTATTTATTTATTGGTGTGTGTATGGTTGGTGGGTCAAAAAGCTTGAACACAGGACCTCAGTTTTTTCCCTGAGCTTTTGTGCTCAAAGTAAGACTAGCACTCTACCACCTGAACCACAGCTCTACTTTGGCTTTTTTAGTGCATAACTGAAGATAAGACTCACATGGGTTTTCCTGACGGGGCTGGCTTTGAACTGTGATCCTCACATCTCAGCCTGCTGAGTAGCTAGGATTACAGGCTTGAACATAGGTGCTCAGCATAAGTTCTCTATACAAAGTGGTAGAGAAAAAATACATTATTTTGAATAGACAAAATAACTATGTTTATATCTTCATAACAATTAAACGTTAGGGGCTGGGAGTATGGCCTAGTGGCAAGAGTGCTTGCCTCCTATACATGAGGCCCTGGGTTCGATTCCTCAGCACCACATATACAGAAAATGGCCAGAAGTGGCGCTGTGGCTCAAGTGGCAGAGTGCTAGCCTTGAGCAAAAAAGAAGCCAGGGACAGTGCTCAGGCCCTGAGTTCACGGCCTAGGACTGGCCAAAAAAACAAAACAAACAAACAATTAAACGTTAAACCAGAACTATCCAATAAAAATAAAATGTATGTCTCATATGTATTTTCAAATTTTCTAAAACCCTCATTAAAAGGTTAAAAAGGCTATAATTTGGATAGTGTATTCATTTGAATAGATATACACTAAATATTTTCATGTCATCACTATAAAATTCCTGGTAAGGTGTTTTACATTTTCATTAAAAAATTCTTCAAGTATAGTATATATTTCACACTTAGAGCTCAGTTCAATGGAGGCTAGCCTTTCCCAAGCATTTCATAGAAAACAACAGTGCACAGTGAGCTTGAACGACTGGTTCTTCACTTACTAGGAGATATGACTTCCAATGTTCCCTATTTGTATAGTTCTAATTACGGTTAAAACTAATCAATTATATCATGTGAAATTCTTTCTCACCTCAATATGTGACCAAAACAAATCAGTGTCAAATGTCTTCAAACAAATACAATAGGAGAGGCAAATGTTTGAAACAATGTCATTATTATATTATAAAATTGAAAGTTTATATAAATTATAGTTAAAACATTTAATATAATCACTGTTATATAGGACAAATAAATGCAGTTGACCAATCTTTGAGCAGTCTTATTCTGCACTTTACCTGTATTATTCCTGTGTAATTTCCACATTGCACAATTTCTAAGATATTTGTGCTGATTCTCAGATTTGAATCATTTGAATCATATCTGCTTTAGGGCTGATATGGTGAATAATTCATTTTGCTTCTAAGTGAGGAAACTAATAAAATCTATGACCCAACTGGCTTTTTGCTCACTGTCATATATATCTTAAGCATGTTCTATGTAGTTCAAAACTTAATGCTTTATTAAGATGGAATAAATGCTATGAATTCAATAGCTAAGAATACTACTAATGAAGTTAGAAAATAAAGTATAAACAAAGACAGTTGAAGGAAACTAATAAAGTTAAAAAAATTAGAGCAACAGTAAAGTTAGATTAAACAAAGAATCACAATGCTCAAAGTTAATTTCTTGAGAAAAGTAATGATTCTGACAAAGTTCTGGTGAGAAGAAATAATAACCGGAGCAAAAAGAGTCCCTCAAAAATGTAAGAAGAGATACAATGGAACTAGAAAACATTGGATTATATGAGTAACTTTACACTAACAAATAAAAGTTTATGAACTAGAAATGCATTTATAAATAATGTGACACAAAATATTCAAATATAAATAAATAAATAACATTTTAAAGGCATTCTAGCTTAAAATCTTCCCATGGGAAACCTTTAAACAAAAAAGTATGTTTCAAACTACCTGTCAATGTCCCAAACCAAACCAAACCACTGTTTTACCCTAATTATACATAGCCAAATTAAATCCCTTTCTCCACCCATACAAGTACAAACCATGCACTGTGGATACAATTTGGAGGGTGAATATGACATCAAAATTAAAGTTAATATCCTTTTCCTTCATCACTAGCAATAGGAGATTCAGTTTAGCTGCATTCCTTAGCAACCTAGGAATGTAATTATTTCTCTCCTTATTAATTCAGAAACTCAATATTAACTTAAAGAAATTTCTTTCTGTCTTTTTTACACTATATAGAAATTGCCAGAATCACTATTTTTGCACTTCAGGGCCATTATTAAGTAAAATAAGGATTACTTGGAGAGGAACACCTGGTACCACAATTGTTGATCAGATAGCCAAGATGTGAACGATAAACACACAGTGGACAGTAGAGACATGACATACATATGGATGACACAAATTCCGGACAGAATAGAGTGAGTATTCAAGATTCATTATGTTACTCAAAACGGTATAATAATTTTAACTGAGGAATTGTGTCTTTCTGAATATTTTTCAGAACACAGTTAACTGTGAGTAAATGAATCCCCCAAAAGTGAAGCTGCTTAGAGGAGACTACTGCATATTCAAATTTCATGAATACTTCAAAACCTATTGCTGAGAACCCAAAGATCTGAGTAAAAAGAGTAGGATGAAGTCAAGAATCCATTGTCCATCCAATGAAATGAAAAAGAGTGAGAGAAGGGGTGGGGTGGGGAGAGCTTTTTGACAATGTTGGAAAGAGTGGCATTGATCAAGATTAATAAACTGCTTCGTTAAATGGAAGCTCTTTTGTACAACTACTTAAAGGAAATAATTTTTTAAAAGACAGGGAATGGCATAAACATTATCAAATATCAATTTGTTTGAAATAGAAGGAGGCTTTAGGACATTAATTATCTATAAGAATTTTCTTTTTATTCTAACGAGCAAACTGTCTACCCTCTTCTAATAGCAAAGAAGAATTTATTTTAGCTGGAAATGTTTTTATTTATAGGGCAAATTGACCAAACAGAATGTTTCTAGCTCAAGTAAAGGATTCAGGCTTTAGGTTTGTTGTTTAGATACTGCTTGTATAAAAATGTGAAGCTGAATAGCCATAATATATGAGAATATTGTACATTATTGGGTTTAACAACTAATACAAAACAAGAGTTCAAAGTATGGTCTAGTGCTACAATTTCTACCAAAATGTGTACACATTGAGACTTAAATAAAATATCACTATATCTTCTAATAGTCTAAGGCCAAATCTCTGTCCTCCATATAAACCCCCAACACACACACACACACACACACACACACACACACACACACACGCACGCACACACACACACACACACTGCTAACAAGTACTTGCCTGAAATAACGCAATGGTACAAGGAGAATTTACTACTTGGAATCCAGAACCTATGCTAGGAAGAGGGAGGCTTTAAATCTTAGAGTGGTTACTTTAGAAAGCTTGTCTTTATGAATCTTTCCTCTGCCCTTTGCAATGTAACCCTACCATCCTCAAACTGCTTGATCAGACTGTCTTTATGAAATGCAGGATCAAAAATAACAACAAACAACAAGCCAACCTTCAGTGTCACTTCCAGTCCCTGTGAGAAGACAAGGGCCTAACTTCTAGTAATCTCTTACTCTAACACCACTGCTTCCTGTAAGGAAGTTAGGAGAGGCTTGTTTCTCTTACTGATAAGTGCCAACCAAAAGCCTCAATGATCTTAATCATGAGAACCTCATTGGCAACCCTCAGTCTGCTCACCACACCTCAGCCTCTAAAATGTCTCCATTCATGTGTTTGAGTGAAGTAGAGGTTAACTCATTCTGGACCTACTTCCCTACCACAATCGTTCAGTACTAAATAAAATCTCTCCTCAGAGTGTTAGCTAGTCTCTAGCTTTGATTAAGGTTGACTCTAGAAAAAGCTGGTTAACTTTGAATATTCTAACATTTAGTCCCAATCCAGTCATCTCTATAAATGGTCTGTATGGAATGGAGTCTGTGGGAAATTTAGCTTCTGGACTTCTTTGAGCTCTTGGTGGAGGTAGGAAATGAGAACCCTTAGCATGTTCAAGGTCTCACCAAAGGAAAAATATATGAGAAAATTTCGTCTATAATCCAATAATCTGAGAGTCTGATTATAAATGTTTTTTATCTTAAAGGAGACAACTTGTCATACCTTAGGAGAGACTATTGTAGGGTGGCCTTGAACAACTGGAACGATGGAAAGATTAGCACAGATGGTAAAGACCAGAGGCCAGGGCTCTCCCAATCAGAAGGGAACTAGGATACAAAATCTAAGATCTGGCACAGCTACAAGAATACAGTACTCTGTGGTGAGTAGAAAGACAACATTTAGAGAATTTAAATCAGAGACATTTCCTGGTGTCAGGTATTAGTTTAAAGGAAATAAAAGAAGGGAACGAGAGCAAAAGGAAGGTAACTTCAAACACAGTAACTGGGAGTGACAGAGCTCCAAGAAATCCAAAGGTAATAGAAAATGGTCCAGAAAGACAGGAAAGCATGACGGGGAGGGGCTTGTCACTCAGAGCAAGGGCCTCATTCATAAGACATGGTTCCAGGAAGTATTGAGTAACTAGGAAATTCACCATGGACTTTGAGATGGACAAGAAAGTAACACAACAGTATGAGGAGCAGGGAACTGGCCAGTGGAAACTGATGGATGTTATTGTTAGTTGGATATGAAAGGCAAAGCAAGGAGTTAATTTAAGAGTGGAGTGGAAGTTCACAAACATAGGATCTGTTTGGTCTTAAAGTCAACACAAAAAGCTTGGAAATGTTTCTAAGAATAAAATTTAAAAACAAAACCTGTTCAAAATGTTTTAAGAAGGGAGAGGGAAATGAGCAAGAGAAGGGGGAGAAGGGTTGAGTTTGAACAGGGGACATTGAATGCATTGTATGGATATGTCACAGCCATTCCCTCTTGTATAACTAATAAAATGTTCATGTAAATCTTTTGGAAAAAGAGATTGGAAGAATCATACCTTTTTGTACATTTCATTTTTTTACTATTTTAATTGTGGTAAAATACACATCTGTAATACTTATCCTTTACCATAACTAAATTATTTAAGTGTTCACACTTAGTTTCAAGAATATTCATGTTCTTAAGCAATCAGTGACCACCATCCATTTCCAGAACCACTTCATATTAAGAAACCGAATATTTACCCTTTAATCAATAACTCCATTTCCACATTCTCCCATATCCCCTGACAAACACCATTCTACTTTCTGTGTCTTTGATTTTGACTCCAGATAGCTCATACAAGCGGAATTGTAACTGTATGAGGTTTTGAGATTGACTCTTTTGGTTTATAGAATGAGGTCCCCAAGGCTCATATATATTGTAGCCAATGTCTGAATCTCATTCTTCTGTAAAGATAGGAGTAATATTCCATTGTATTCATGTACCACATTCATCTTTCAATGGATAGTTGCGAAACTTCTACAGCTCAGCTATCAATAATATCAGTATGAATGTGGTTGCACAATTATCTGTTCAGAACTTGTTTTAAAATCCTTTGAAGAGTAAAATTGCTGCATCATATGATCACTGTTGTTTTAATTTTTGAGAAAAATGCTATTTTCCATAGTTGTTTTTACCATTTAACAGGTCTAAGTTATTTTATTAATATTTTTCAATAATTTTTAGTTATTGGTTTAAAATTTGTTTTTTTCTTCTATGATTTTATTGTCTTAACTATTATAAAGGAGAATTGCTAAAATGATCATAAACATGAAGATCTTTTGACTGAATGTGGAGGTCATATTTTTTCCTGGTATATTCTGTAAAAATCTTTTCAGAACTAAATCAGACCTGCCATTCTCATCCTGAGAAGTCTCTTTAATTTATCAGAAGAAACCTGACAGCATCCTGAAGTCAAATTGCAGCTCTACTTCCTACTATCTGAAAAAAAGTTGTTAGGATTGTGGTAAATTCTCAACAAATATAGGCTGTCATCATTTTACAAAGCTACTGCTTCCAGCCAATCAGCAGAGATAAAAAGTACAATTTTCTCTCCTTAGATAATAATATATTCATCTCCAAAGACAACGAAAACTCAGCTATGACTGTGATATTAATTTCTAAGAATATTCAGTCTCTTGGTTATAATTTCAAATGACAAGGAAAAACAATTAGATTTTTTATTATCTCACTTAAACCCCATGAGTAAGGTTAATAACAATGGAGAATTATCACCACTTTTTTTAGATTAAGTAAATAAGGTTTACATAGTGTCCTAGCCCATTTTCTTCTATTATACATACACCACAGAATAGATGAATTATAACCAAGATAAATTTACTTGGCTCACATTTCTGGAGTCTTAAGAATTCAGGTTTTCTTGCTGTAGACATGTTAAATTTATCTACTGTTTACATCTAGAATTTCAACTACTCTTGACTCACATCTGATTATCACCATTCTCTTTAGAATTCCCTTACTAGTTGGTCAAAATCAACTTATAATTCAAATCAACTTAAATAGGTTATTGTCACTTACACTTAGTGTATGGAGGCACACATTTCCCAAAGACTATCTTCGCCAGAATGGGTACAAAGGAGAATCATGTCTTAGTCTTACACTCTTATTAGAGAGTAAGGTTCATCAGTACCCGGGGACCCAGGGAACAATGGCCTATGTGTTCTGGATTACCCCATTCAGAATCTAAGTTGAAAAAAAATTACTCAGATGGGCACTAATAGCTCTAGTCTGTAAACACAGATGTTCACCAGGATGAGAAATAGATGATTATGTTTCAAAGCCAGCACACGTAGAAAAATCCAAGACATCCCATCAAACACTTTGTGAGAAAATTATGCTGCTTGTTAGAATTCTGTTGACATCCAAAAATTTGCCTCTGAGGTATAGGGTATGTGCAATAAAAATTCTGTCATAAAAATAGAAAAGTGCTTTTCTTCTGCCACCCTACCTCTGCTTATTTAAAAAAAAAGAATTTGCACATCGGTGCAAACTAACCCAGGTGTTACTTTGTGGTTAAGGTTGTCTTAACACTGAGAAGAAAAAATATACCTTTCTGCTTACTCCATTTAACAAGTAACATTTTTGCATAAGAATAATTAAAGTATATGTAAAGAACTTGGGGTGGATTTACTCCTTTGGTAAAGTTCATAACTTAATTTGGGACATGTTTTCAGTAAAAATAAAAGACTTGATTTTGCATATTACAATTTTTAAGTGTACATTTACCAAAAATTTGAAAAAATGATTTGCAAAAATGATCTAATTATCTGTGATTGGTTTTTACTTGTGCAATTTAAGTTCTTTTTGAAACACTGGAATCTGTGCTTTTATTTCAGAATTCTAAACTCATTTAGCTAGAAAACCAAATTCTCTGTGGTCCCATTACGTATGTTGCTAAGCAAACCACCTAGCAGCATCTATAAACAGGAGATTTGGAAATGAGCCAGTCTTACAAGGTACAAGGAGGTCAGTGCATTTTAAACCAGCACATCATTAAGGAAGAAAGTTGTTTTGCTGCTGTACCAGTTCACACTGTAGGGGGATGAAGAAGGCAAATACACACATCTATTGATCTATGCCAAATTTATATTACATGTTTACTCCTGCTTTAGAAACATCATTACTATACCAGGTCTTCCTTCACTGGAGTAACAGATCTAAAGATGATCTTAAAGACCTACTCAGTACCTTCTATGCAAGGTTGCAAACTATATTTTGGCCTTTTCCTGCATTCTTTCTATGGGAAAACTTTTGATATGCTTGAATCATCTAGTCTCTGTTTTTTTTAAATAGGTACTAGATTATCAGATATAAAAAAATAAAGCTATATTGATTTATTAGGGCTAATGTAAAAATCTGGAACAAACCGGGGTCTTAAATGTTTGATCACAGTCTGGCATCTAGAAATCTGAAATTACTCTGGATTGTATGGGAGAATCAATACATGTTCCTCTTCCTCTGTGGTTTGTAGGTAATGGCAGCGTTAGGTCAATTGGCATCTTTACAGAGAACACAATTCAACACTTTGATAATTCATTAAGAATTATACAGTGGCATGCTGATATTTCCATCAGTGATAGTAACTTTAATTTCTTGTTGTCTTGTTTGTTGTGTGTGGTCATTTTGTTACTTTAATCTTCTCTTTCAGACTTTAAAAGTATCAGAGTGAATTCACATTAATTCATAAAAGAGATATACACTGATTTTTGAAAATGATTTATAATAACATGTACTTACTGTTGGTTAAATAGACTTAAGTGCTATTTTGGCACATATTATCGATTAGTATTTGGGGGAAAAAAGCAACCTGAAGTATTTTTTTCTCAAAAAAGTAATGAGATTTCTTTGTGGGTTTGTAGTAGGTTCTCCCTCTCAGGAGCCTCAATAACTAAGCTAAGAAGTCAATGCAAATGTCATGCCAAGTAATTTGGAAGTACAGCAAACAGAAGGACTGGCAAGGAGATAAAGGCCAATTTAAGAGCAGATTTCTGCTTCTTCAGTTGTTCCCGGTGATTATGGAAGGCAGAAAAGTCCAGAGCAACTGGCAGAAACACAGAATCAAGAAAATGGCAAAGTTTTAAAGAAGCCGTAGAAGGCGAGTTTACTCTTAATGATGGAAAGCCTGAGGTGATCATTTTTGAAAAAAACAGAACACGGGGTACGTAGACTCAAAGAGGTACAGAGTGTGATCAAATAGATAAGATAGCTCTAGAAAAGGCAATCTACAAACTTACATGCCCACTATCATATCTGAATAACAAGGTCTGAGGTTTCCTGCCTTTTTTTTAACTTCCTGGTTTCCTGTACATGGAAATCTTAAAAAGGAATTATGAGATTGAGATATATGATTGTTTTATGCATGGACACATAATTTCATCTTAGAATTGAATTATACTACATACTTCTGACTAATCAGAAAATAAAAGTTCTGGTGATGTTTAATTGTCTTTAATTGACTCATGTCGACTTTGAGGAATCAAAATTAAAAATCCTAAGCATTTACTAAGTATAAAGCAATGAATCCAACTACCTTTATTTCACTAGAACTTTTATACCATTTTCCTAAAAGGAACAGTAGGTATAAAAGACACACATGCATAAAAAGATAGCTTGCATTCAGATACACAGACACAGACACACAGACACACACACAGACACACACACACACACACACACATTTGCCATCCATTCATATTTAAAATTATATGAATTAAACTGTCCCATGTGGCTATCCCAATATTATACTAGGCTGGAATCACTAAGGTAGCATAAAACCAATGTTTTGAATCACTGGTCTTAAGGGAAATAATACTTGATCCTCCTTGTTTGGTAAATATCACAACCATTTAAATGTTTGCCTGTGCAGCCCAGAGAGACAGATAGAACCATTAAGGGACAACCTGTAAAACTTAAATCATTTAAAGCTTTCTTGATTCTACTCCCTAGATTCAAGCTTTATCTGTCTTAAAAAGAAACATGGTCAATCAAATATTTATGAAAAATATATTACATAAAATTGTGTATTCAAGGACTATAGACACAATGCTCAAAGCAAAAGAATCTGGAGGGGAGAAAAATAAGCCTGAAATCCTGAAGGAAATGGAGCAACATTCTAATCCGATTGGACATTCTTATAGTTTGGGAGTGGAATATCCAGATCCATGCCTCCTAGCTAATGAGGCTATTAGGAGATGGAACATTCAGAGGTGGGAACTAGGAGGAGGAAGTAGGTCACTGCTGGTGTGACTTTGGAGTATCTATGGGACTCTAACTCCTCTCTTTGCTTCTCTTCCAGTTTGCCTTTGTGATTCTTGTTCCCATGAGGTTGTAAGCAACCACAAACTCTGGAACAATAGCTCTAGCTGACCGAATTGTTCAGAGTTCACTTTTCACATGTTTTGTCATGGTGCGGGAAAGCTTTTAACATAAATATTAAAAAGAAAAATTAGAAATATAAGGACAAGACATGGTTATGGATGAAAAAAGGAACAAAAGAATTGCTGCCTAGAAAAAAGACGATGAGGGGCCTGGGAATATGGCCTAGTGGCTAGAATGCTGGCCCTGGGTTTGATTTCCCAGTACCACATATACTGAAAACAGACAGAAGTGGTGCTGTGGCTCAAGTGGCAGAGTGCTAGCCTTGTGCATAAAGAAGCCAGGGACAGTGCTCAGGCCCTGAGTCCAAGGCCCAGGACTGGAAAAAAAAAAAAGAAAAAAGATGATGAAATATTAGATTCAATAGAAAGTGGGTCACAGGCATTTGATAATTTCTTCTTTGGTTTAACAATAAATAATATTAACCTCAGTCAAAAATTAATATATACTCAGAAGAATGTCCTCAATACTATGAACATATATATATATTATTGAGGCTATATTCTCAAGATAAATCATATAGGTCATTTAATAAATTGCAAATGATCTGAAATATAAGGGACTTTCATATTAAAAATATACATTATGGTCCTATTTCCTAAGCAAACTGAACTTCAAGATCAGAAAAGAAATGCAGTGGCTATATTTTATATGATAAAAAATAAACCTTGACAGTAAAAATTAAATAAAAAAGAAATATAGTACATATATTTAATAGTAGTTAAGATATTGAATTAATTCAATATTTGGTTCAATATTTAACTTATTTACACTTTGGAACACTGGAATGCAATTTCTCATCTGTTGAGATTTCCTCAATGCAGAACTGCATATGTCAGATTATAAGAACAATTTATTAAAGGTATGTGACACTAAATTAATTAAAACCAACCTGAAATTGACACATTTCAGCGAATATGCAGTAAAAAAGTTTTTGAAAAGCTTTATACAGTTGATCAAAGCAGCAATGGAAGTATTAATTTCTATACAGCAAAGAGGGAAACGTAACCTGCTCAGGCACTGTTATCATACCAATGAGCTACATATGAAGTCCAGAAGAACTACCACAAAGAATAACTGAGAGTTTGGGTCATAAACACACCAAAAGATTCTAATCTTCTCAAAAGAGGACTTTCTCTCAAAGCATTTACATCACTACTGTCATAGTGCTACTTTCAAAGTGCTACTGTCATAAACAGATTTTTAGTAAATTTAATTTTCATCTCATGGTTTAATTTAAGTAGATGATGGTTCTAAAAACTTGGCCTCCAGGTAAAATGCAAGCTAATTTGGCAGATGTTGTCAAATTAATATTTATCAAGTGATTTTTGAAATATACTTTTAAGACAGCTATACTACATGAATAAATCTTAGGTATTAACAACACTCACTGTTGCAAAAGAGAAAAACAAAGATTCAATATCTAATTGAAAAGCACTATGGTTACATCACGTTTAAGAAGGCTCACTTTATTTTTACTTTGTTATATTTAATCATGCAATATTTTCTAAAACTAAGAAATTCTATAGATTATAAAATGTAATTGAAGCTAATCCTCCTTTTATATTACTGATTCAGTCTTATACATACCAACTATGCTTTAAAGTGCTATCATACATTTATATTTACTAATCTCTGTTATAAGCCCCATATTCCATATTCTTAATAGTGCCTAGAATCTAAGTCAATGAACAATTTAGCCAATTTTTTTTCACACTTCAAGCTATTTTTATAGTACCAAGATTGATATACAATAATCCATATACAATAATACAATATCCATATACAATGATCCAACCTGAATCCACATTTATTTTATTATAAAATTAAATGTAAACTGGAAAACTGCAAAACATGTGATTACTCCCCTCTCTTAGATGATTAAACATATTGACTGCAGACAGTCAGAAGTATTAAGTGATATGTCCTCTTATATAATCTTCCAGAGAGGGCATTATATTTTTACAGGAAAAGTACCATTTAATCAATAATTGAAAGATTTAGCATAATAGTTAAAAATTTGAAATCTTTAGGGTTTAAATTATGGTTGTGCTATGTACTATCAAAGTGATAAATTATATAACTTGCCCTAGTTTTATTCTGATCTATAAAATAATAGGAAACATACCAGAAGATTATCATGAGATTAAATGAACTAACATATGTAAAATGCAAAGGACATGTCTGCCATGCAACTATTAACATACTTGCTAATGATCTTCTACAACAGGTATGCTATCAGTGGCATACTGACATGGCTATTTTTAACAATTTCCACAGAAGGGCATGAATAATCTCCCACAACCACTTATGGAAGACTACATATGGATTTTTTTCATTTGCAAAATGAATAGGAGACTTAATTAAGGAAGACCATTTATGGATTGCACAAACCCATGAGGGAGAACAATGTTGTCACTATAGGACTAAAATTGAAGCAATCTAAATTGCTGAATTAATTGCCCACTCATGGCCTCTCAAACTCATTCTGTTACAGACTTTGGGTGAGCTACTTGGTAAACTTTACAACTCTATGAAGACCGTATCTGCACAGCAAAAATTGAACATTGTTGGGGTCCATCTTTCTCGCTTTGATGGAAGGGGCTTGATGCACCTCCCCCAGCTGGGGAATGCGGCCCTTCCACCCTCTCTACATTGGAATCCGGAGAAACCGGTTGGGCAAATAGACCCCCGACTTAGCTGGCAGCCAGCCCGGCGCCTACCAGCCCCGCCCTGGTTCGGCGCGCTCAGAGTGAAGGCAGCCCCTTGGGAGTCACGTGACAGCTCATGGCCTATCGGAATCCTGGCCAACCCCCTTCCTTCGGAATCATCTCCCCTTGACCTTCCCTCAATAAAGTTAGTTCGCTCTCAGAAGCCTACTCCGTGGTCTATGTACGCTAGCTCCCAGGGAAGGATAGCGGCCACATTACCACGTAGGTCGCGCGCACGCCAGGCGGGAGTGACCCATACGTCCCACCCTAACATACCTGCAGGCCGAGGGTTAGGGGAGAGGACGATACGGAGGGTAATAAGAGAGAAAGAAATAAGCATCCGAGCCGGGTCAGAGAAAGAACCCCAACAGAACATTAGAGAGAGTGTGTACTGGTTTGGGGACATGTGCTTCTGTCCTTTTTTTCATGTGTGGTAAACAGTGAATTACAATTGGTATATTAACCCTGAGAGGGCATTACTGAATGAGTTCTTGAGGACAGAGAGTCTTAATCGCTAGTGAAAAGATAGAATCTGCCTGAACTGTAATTCAACTCATAAGAGAAAATAAAATGATTTGAATCTTACTCAGTTATGTGAAATAGATAGAAAGTGTAGATAAAACATAAGAGAGCATGTAAAACTCTTACAACATTTAAGAGAATCACAGCAGTAACCAATTATTTACTGGTTATTATTTTGTAATCCTCTTGTGTAAGGAAGGAAATCTAAAACTTCAAAGTAAAAATTAATAAAATACCTTCCTCATAGTGAGGATAATTAAATCTTATATATTATTTTGAAATTTGCTTAAAATTGACTGTAAATACTAGCATTCTCCTAGACTTGAGTCTCCATGGACACACAATTTTATAGGATAGCATCCTTCAGTTTTCACTACCTGCTAGTATTATAAAGAAAAATTACACACAAATAGATAAGAAGATCAAAAAATAAAACTTTACTACTTGGCTTCAATTTAATTAGAATGATTCTATAATCAACAGTATAATGGTTATAACTGTAGACAGATAATATTTTACAACTGAACTAAAATTTTTAGTCAGTTCGCACCATAAATCTCATTGCATGCGTAAAACGGAGACAAGCAAGGCAGGTATTACAAATCAGAAAATGGAGGCAAACAGAGGTTTAATGACTTCCTACAGCTGGCAAGTGGCAAAACTTGGAAGTCTCCTGACTTCTAATTTGATGCATATTACCATGAATACACATAGGCATATGTACATGTCTAGTGTTTAGAACCAAAAATATATGTCTTCATTGTGTATCTTATTTTTGCAACCAGAACTCACCCAAATCCAAAAATGAGTTCCTGAATTTTAAAGCTCAGAGTATTTACAGGAAATATATAACCTAAATCTTTGGCCCTTGTTTGCTGATTTTTTAATTTTATGATTGCATTCTCTCTGCTTCAAAAAATTCTATTACTGCATGAAAAACTATTAACCAGCCTTCTATTGACTTTAGTAAAACAATTATTGAAAAAAGAACATCACCCATAAAACATGTGCATAGAAACAAATATAATCTCTTCTTGGCACAGAGGCACAAACTCAAATTGCAGTGAGAATCTGAAAGGTATTTTGAAATCAATATTTGTGCAGTAAATGATCACAGAGAAATATGAAAGACAGGGGCGGTATGCATACATAAAGCTGAACATCAAAACAGTCCCTTAAAGTGAGCTGGAAAAACCTCACATATTAAAGATAAGTCAGTCCCATGCTAGAATATGAGATACACATTGAACAATTAGTGATTTATTTGGGCTGTATAGTATCTTTGCATTTTATCAGAGTAAATACAGAATCCAGGTGCCAATAGCTCCTGCCTGTCATACTAACTCCTAATTAACTGTTCAAGGCAGTTCAAGGTCAACCCAAACATAATCATGAGACCCTATATCAATCAATAGCGATATGAGGTTGAGATCAGGATTGAAGTTTAAGGCCAGTCTGGGCATAAAATTGTGACCTTACCACACTCAATATCTAGACAAGGTGACATACTCATATGCCATCCTATCAAGGAGAGAAGTGTAACTAGAACACCAAGATCCAGGCCAACCTGGCTTACAAGAGGAATGTTATTTAGAAACTAACAAAGGCAATATGGTCTAGGGACATAGTTCATACAGTGCCTACCTACCAAATACATGACTATAAATTCAGTGTCTAGTGAGAAGAACAGAATGAAGGAAAGAGAAAGGGAAGAGAAAGAGAAGGAGAAAGGAAGGAAGGAACAATATGAGGGAGAGAATATTTTTAAAATATCAGAAAATATGTGAAAGATCAGAGGAAAGGACTCACTTCATTTCAAAAATCTTCATAATATTATGCATCCCAGCTATGTAGAAGCAACTATGCAGAAAGATGCACTGTATACCCTTGTTACAATCTTGCTCCAATTTCTAATTCATTAGTCAGGGAAAAGACATTGCCTACACCCTGCTTTTTACCATATCCCTATGTACCTATCTATCTTCTTCCTAACAACAATATTGCCTCACTCTGAGAGATAGAACAGCTCAGGAAAGAGCAATATTTCAATTCAGTAAGAATTGAGTATTGTTTGACTTCTAGAACAAAAACTGAAACCACCATCATATTTAGAAGACCAATCACTTGACTTTAATAAGGCATAGAAATAAGCAGATTTCCTAATTGAGAATTTGGGGAAAAAAATTAAATCCAACTTTCAGTGAGATGAAATAGAGTAAACAGCACTCAGTCCTAATGAGAAAGATCCTACCTGCAATCAAGGTAAGGCCTAAAGGTGTGTTTTTTTTTTTTCCTGTTTTCACTTCTTTAATCTCTAAAATGCAAACCAAACTCTAATCAAATATCATTGTATAGGAGGAAAGATGGTGCCGCCACAGTAGGGAGGCACCCCAACTCGCTCAACTGAATAGTGAGCTGGGAACTCAAGCACCCAACACCCCATCAAGAACCCAGCAAACCCAGGAGCCAGAAGCAACAGAGAAACACAGGAAATGAAAAAGAACAAAAAAAGAAGAGCCTATAACCTGCACGGAGCCAGAAAATCTACGGGGTAACCCCCCCACACACCCGCCGACCCTGGCCTGAACAGTGGCAGGCTAGGAAAGGGGACCAGCACCAACAAACCGACTGCCGAAAAGTCACGCCAGGAGCACGGAGTCCGAAAAGCAAGAGCTCCACAGACCCCAGACGGAGTGCAGAGCACCAAGACAGACAGCAGCAGAGAAAGACTGGAGGTGCAGGGACCAAATGGCTGGGATCAGACATAACCAGCAAGGGAACTCGAGGTGGAGACAGGGAGAGCCAGAGCCTCCACCACCAAACGACCAATTGTTACACCCCAGCAACACAGCCCCAAAAAATCGACAGCAGCGCAGGATGCACACTGAGTTCCCCATTACCCCCCCAAACAAGAGACCAGCTCTAGCAGAGACCCAAACCCTACAAAGAAGCTAGAGCTCCCTCCCTCCTCCTCCCTACCCCAAGGGAATAAAGCAGCTCCATAGCTGGCGGCACTAAGACCTCTGGGAGGACCTGGAAACTAACAGAGGCGGAGCAGCGCCAAGGCATCCCCCCCAATGCCCCAGCAGAGCCGCCTGAACATGGCCGCACCACCTCCGCCCCCTCCCCAGCAGGGGCCCGGGGACTGGTAGGCTTTGGAAGCCCCAGGCTCACTGGTGAGCAACACCAGCACAGCAGGGTTGCCTGGGCCCAAACACACGCCCCCCCCCTCACAGCGGAGGCACAGAGAGTCTGTGGGCACCAACCTGCACCCGGACACTTGATCCTGCAGGGGACCATGCATACCGTCCCCCCACAACAAATTCGCAAGAGGACACAAGCACCCTCCAACAACTTGGGCAACTCATCCCTGAAGGAAGCACTAGAGTGCACGTGCACATGCCCCCTGGAGGGCCAGAGTGGGCCAGTGTGCTAGCCCTCCAGCAGGAGTACCTCTTGCCCAAACCCCTGCGGGAGCGCACAAGTGGACACAAATGAGGGTGACCACCTCAGCAACAATCGAGAAGGTCACGCTCACCCATTGGGCAGTAAGGTTCAACAGCCAAACTCAAACCCAGAGCCAGGACACAAACAAGTCTCCCACTGACAGACCAGCAGGAACCAGCACAAAGCCAAACCAGGGAAGCCACCCAGATATCTCCAGATGTGCAAACCACAAAGACATATAACAAATTTCATCAAAAGGCCAGCCAACTCACCAGCTCCAAAAAGCAGCACTACTAAAGAAGAGATGGAGAATAAAAAAACAACTGAGGCTATGTTAGCAGAAATTATGGAAAGCCTCAGAAACAAAATCAGAAAACAATTCCAGGAGTTTAGAGTGGAAGTCTCGAAGGACATCCAGGAAGCCAAGAAAGAAATGGAAGCAAAAATGGATACAGTGGAAACCTCCGTTAAAGAAGACCATAACATCCTGAGAAGTGAAATGCATGAAAAAATAGATTTAAAATACAACTCTTTAAAGGAAGAAATTTCCACGATCAGAGCTGATCTGGCAACCATAAATAGCTCTGACATCCATAAACTCTGCACTTGAATCCACAGCACAAAGAATTGACCATATGGAAGCCAGAATCTCTCTCAGACGATGATGCAGCCGATAAGAACCAGAAAATTACCACACTCCAAGAAATGGTAAAGCTCCAGGGAAGACTAATCCAGGAGCTAGTGGACAAAGACAAGACATATAATCTGCGCATAATTGGAATAGAAGAAGGAGCCGAATACCAGAGCAGAGGGCTTCAACGTATTTTCAATAAAGTAATTGCAGAAAATTTCCCCAATCTACAAGGGACCCCATCCAGGTAACCAAAGCCTATAGGACACCTGGCAGACCAGATCCTAGAAAAGCCACACCAAGGCACATAATATTCAAGACTTCAGATCTCAAGAATAAAGAGAAAATTCTGAATGCAGCCAAAGCGAAGAAAGAAATTTTCTACAATGGGAAGAGGATCTGAATAACAGCAGACCTCTCCACACAAACCTACCAAGTGCGAAGTGAGTGGAAGAACACCATCCAAGTTCTACAGGCCAACAATATGCAACCTAAGATTAAATATCCAGCGAAACTGGAGTTCACATTCGAATGAAAAAGCAGATCTTTCCATAGCAAAGAGGATCTAAAGGAGTATGTGAATAAAAAACCAGCCCTACAGTGAATACTAAGAGGGGAATCCCACCCAACAGAAATCGTATAGGACACACAGACAGAAACAGAAAGAAACTACAATAGCCAGAGCCCAACAGAAAGAGCAGCTCACTGAAGACAAGGAAAAAAAAAAAGGAGGAAAAAACAGCCCAACAAGAAAATGGAAGGAGAAAAAAACACTCTTATCCTTGATCTCTTTGGTATAAACTCTCCGATAAAGAGGAGCAGACTGGCAGAATGGATCCGCAAACAAAGAGTTGGCATCTGTTATCTACAAGAGACCCACCTTACAGCAAGGGACAAAAACAGGCTCCAAATGAAAGGATGGAGGCAAGATCTTCCAAGCAAATGCACCTACTAAAATGGCAGGAGTAGCCATCCTGATCTCAGACAAGCTGGACTTTTCATTAAAATCAACTCAAAAAGACAAAGAAGGACACTACATATACAAGGAAAAAATCCAGAATCAAGACATCACGGTGATAAATGTATACTCACCGAACAAAAGAGGCCCTACATATGTCAAGCAAATTCTCACAGAATTACAGAACAAGATAGATGCAAACACAATCATAGTGGGAGACTTTCAAACCCCACTCTCTCCAAGAGACAGATCCAACACCCAGAGGATAAGCAAGGGAGCTGAGGACCTAAGTAACACCATATCCCAAATGGATCTGACAGATCTATACAGAATCTTCCACCCTACAGAGACCCAATACACCTTCTTCTCAGCAGCCCATGGATCATACTCCAAAAGAGACTATGTCATAGCCCACACAAAGAACTTCAGCAAATACAAAAGTATTGACATCATCCCATGTAAGAAATCTGATCGCAGTAGATTAAAGGTAACCCTCAATAACAACGGTTACCACAGAGGCTATATACATTCTTGGAGGCCAAACCCCACACTGTTATCCAACACTTGGGCCATAGACCAAATTAAAGATGAAATCAACGAATTCATAAGCCACAATGACCATGAAAATACATCACAAAGAAACTTACGGGACTCAGCTAAGGCAGTACTGAGGGGCAAGATCATTGTCCTCAGCACTCACATTAAAAGAATGGAAGCAGAGCAGGTGAATAACCTCACGATGAAACTAAAACAACTGGAGAAACAAGAAATGACCGAATCTAAAATGACTAGGAGGAGATCACAAAGATTAAAGAAGAGATAAATCTGATTGAAAATAGAAAGACCATTCAACAAATAAATAAGAATAAAAGCTGGTTCTTTGAGAAAATAAATAAAATTGACAGACCCCTCACAAGACTTACAAAAAAAAGAAGAGAAGAGATTCATATACGTAAAATCAGGGACTCCACCAGAAAAATTACAACAAGTACACACGATATTCAAACAATCATAAGGAGCTATTTCCAGAACCTTTACTCAGTAAAAAGCAATAATTTTATAGAAATGGATCAATTCTTAGAGAAGTATAAACTGCCCAAACTGAACCAAGAAGAAATAAATCAACTAAATAAACCAATAACTTACAGTGAGATACAGGAGGTAATCAAGAACCTCCCAACAAAGAAAAGCCCAGGCCCAGATGGATTCACCAACGAATTCTACAAAACCTTTAGTGAGGAGCTAATACCAATGCTCCTCAAACTCTTCCGCGAACTAGAAACAGAGGGAGAAATGCCAAACTCATTCTATGAAGCTAATATCACACTCATTCTCAAACCAGGCAAAGACCCAACAAAAAAAGAGAACTACAGACCAATATCACTAATGAACACAGACGCAAAGCTCCTCATTAAATATTCACTAACAGGATCCAGAAACTGATCAAGAAAATTATACATCATGACCAAGTAGGCTTCATCCCACAGTCACAAGGATGGTTCAACATCTGTAAATCAATCAACGTATTTCACCACATAAACAGAACTAAAATCAAGAATCACATTGTTATCTTAGTTGATGCCCAAAAAGCCTTTGACAAAATACAACATCCATACTTATTAAAAGCTTTGGAGAGAACAGGAATAGATGGAACATTCCTCAAAACAATAAAAGCCATATACAACCGACCAACTGCTAACAGCATATTAAATGGAGAGAAACTTAAATCATTCCCCCTAAACTCAGGAACAAGACAAGGATGTCCACTCTCCCCAATTCTTTTCAACATAGTGCTGGAATCCCTAGCCATAGCAATAGCAATAGGCAAGAGGAGTACATCAAAGGGAACCACATCGGCAAGGAAGAAATCAAGTGATCCCTATTCGCAGACGACATGATCTTATATCTGAAGGACCCAAAAAACTCAGTCCCCAAACTCCTACACCTAATAAACCATTTTGGCAAAGTAGCAGGATACAAAATCAATCCACAAAAGTCAGCAGCTTTTCTGTACACCAGCAATATACAAACAGAAAAGGAAATTATGGAAACAATTCCAGTTACAGTAGCCAAAAAAAGAATAAAGTACCTAGGGATCAACCTAATCAAGGACGTGACGGACCTATTTAATGAAAACTACAAAAATCTAATAAGGGAAATCAAAGAAGACACAAGGAGATGGAAAGACCTCCCATGCTTATGGGTAGGCAGAATCAATATAGTGAAAATGGCCATATTGCCCAAATTGTTATACAAATTCAATGCAATCCCTATCAAAATCCCAGTCACATTATTCACTGAAATAGAGAAAACAATCCATAAATTCATATGCAACAGCAAAAGACCTAGATTAGCCAAATCAATTCTAGGCAAAAAAAGCAGTGCAGGAGGTATCACAATACCAGACTCCAAGCTCTACTGTAGGGCCATCATAACAAAAACAGCCTGGTATTCGTATAAAAATAGATCGGAAGACCAACGGATTAGACTTGAAGATCCAGAAATAAAACCACACTCTTACAGTCAGCTGATATTTGACAAAGGAGCTAAAGGCATACAATAGAATAAACATAGCCTCTTCAACTACTGGTGCTGGGAGAACTGGGCAGCCATATGCAGAAAACTCAAAGTAGACCCAAGCCTATCACCATGCACCAAGATCAACTCAAAATGGATCAAGGACATCAATATCAGACCTGAATCCTTGAAACTACTGAAGGACAGAGTAGGAAAGACGCTAGAACTTATAGGCACAGGAAGGAACTTCCTGAATATAGTCCCAGGGGCACAACAAATAGGGGAGAGACTCGACAAATGGGACTACCACAAATTAAAAAGTTTCTGCACAGCTAAGGACCTAGCCACCAAAATAGAAAGACAGCCAACCATATAGGAAAGGATCTTTACCAGCACAGCAACAAAGGCCTAATATCTGTCATCTACAGAGAACTCAAAAAACTAAGCCCCTCCAAGCCCAGTAAACCAATTAGGAAATGGGAAAAGGAGCTCAAGAGAGACTCCACAAGAGAAGAGATAAAAATGGCAAAGAAACATATGAGGAAATGTTCAACATCCCTAGTAGTAAAGGAAATGCAAATAAAAATAGCCCTGAGATACCACCTCACTCCAGTTAGAATGGCCTATACTCTGAACTCAGACAACAACAAATGCTGGAGGGGGTGCAAGGAAAGAGGAACCCTTCTCCATTGTTGGTGGGAGTGCAAATTAGTACAACCACTTTGGAGAACAGTATGGAGGTTTCTCAAAAAGCTCAATATAGACCTACCCTATGACCCAGCCATACCACTCCTAGGCATCTATCCTGAACAGCAGGTCCCAAGATATCAAAAAGACATTTGCACTTCCATGTTTATCACTGCACAATTCACAATAGCCAAAATATGGAATCAGTCCAGAAGCCCCTCCACAGATGAATGGATCCAAAAAATATGGTACCTATACACAAAGGAATACAACATAGTGATTAGGAATGGTGAAATATTGTTATTCTCAGGGAAATGGTCAGAACTTGAACAAATAATATTGAGCGAGACAAGCCTAGAACACAGAAAACGAAGGGGCATGATCTCCCTGATATATGACTGTTAAGATGGGGTGACAGAGAGACAGTAGAGACCAGGTCTGTGAAACCAAAAACTGCTTGTCAAATGGTATTTCCCACAGGATTGGGTCAGCAACCCAACATTATGTAACTAAAACCAAACAACTACTCAACAAATAAAGGTCAAAAATTGACCTCTCAGTGGAATACAATAGCTCAAAATCTATGTATATCTATGTATGTTCCTATAAGACTACTGTTGACATATTATGTCTATTGTCGACATTACATTTAAAGCCCTAGGCGACTTTTCTTTGGTGTATGCCACGTGGCTACTGTATATGTTCTTGGTACATTGTGTATTGTATATATGTCTACCTGACCTAGGGAAGGGAAAGAAAAACAGGGTGTAAGGTATCACAAGAAATGTACACACTGCCCTACTATGTAATGTATCCTTTTTGCACAACACCTTGTCAAAAAATTTTTGTTTAATTAATAAATAAATTATGAAAAAAATCATTGTATATACATGAGTATTGACATTATAAAAGGTAAGTTCTTCATTTCCAGCCATCACATGAAGGTTGAGCTGTGCCTTTTTGGTGAGTTTAACACCTATTCCAAACACTGGTAGAATCTACATCACCAATCTAATTTCCTAAAGCAAAATGTGAGTCAGTGTTCCTGGGGAAAAAAGACAGTCTCTTCCTGGACCCTAATCTAACCTTGTATAAGAAGATGAAAAAATCTAACACCTGAAATGTTGAAGATATTAAGTAAAACACATGGGAAACACTGAAGATATAGGGATAGGCAGCAACTTTCTGAATAGGACACCAAGTTTTAGGAAATATGAAAAGAACTGACAAATATTATTGCATCAAATTAAAAGTTTCTGCCCATCAAAGGGCATAATTACCAGAAAAAAAGATACAGCCCATTGGGACTCTTTACCAGCTGTATCAGACAAAGGATATAAAATATATAAAGATCTCATGTGATATAACTATAACCCTTGTGTGCATCACCTTCACAATAAAATAAAATTTTTAAAACTCTCAAAAAATTAAATAGGAGAATAATCCAACTTATGAATGTATAAGCAAATTGAGCAGACAGCTTTAAAATGAGGTAAAAATGGAAAAATAAATACATGAAAGAAAATGTTCTACATCCAGAGGCATGAAGGAAGTACAAATAAAATGACACTGAGCTTCGATATACTAAGAGTTACAGTAAGCAAGAGAGGATAAATAAGCTGGAAGAGGATTTTTTTTTTTTTTTTTGGCCAGTCCTGGGCCTTGGACTGTGGGCCTGAGCACCGTCCCTGGTTTCTTTTTGCTCAAGGCTAGCACTCTGCCACTGAGCCACAGAGCTACTTCTGGCCATTTTCTGTATATGTGGTGCTGGGGAATCAAACCCAGTGCTTCATGTATATGAGGCAAGCACTCTTGCCACTAGGCCATATTCCCAGCCCTGGGAGAGGAACTTTTATATACTAATAGTAGAATACAAACTTGTGTAACCAATATGAATTAGCAGTATGAAGGTCAACCCAAAAATAAAAAGTAGGTCAGGCAAATGGTTTATGCTTATAATCATAACTACTCAGGAGGCAGGAAGCAGGAGGCTCATAATTGAAGGTCAACTGGGCAAAAAACATTTGCTGCTAATCAAAGCTGGGCATGATGGAAAGGCACCTGTCTTCCCAGCTATAAGGGAAGTATAGCAAGGAGGATCATTGTTTAGGCTTGCACCAGGCATGAATACTAGAACTCATTTTAAAAGTAACTAAAGTACAAAAAGGGCCAAGATTTGTAGCTCCAGTGGTAAAATGGCTGCTTAGAAAACCTAAGGCTACAATGACACCTTTACTTTAGTCCATAAAATAATTAAAACCACATTACAATAATGGCCTTTAGAGATGACCTGTATGTTTAACTTACCTAGATAAACATTTACTTTAAAATATTTCTTCAATGTTCAGTATATGTGAAATTTCTTTTTTTCACATGTACATCAAATACTGGGTTGAAATGGCCTGCAAATACTTGTACTGGAAGAGTAAGAAGTTAAACCTTAGATTATACATTTTCTGAGTCCATCTTCCTCAGTTTTAATTTCTTTTCCTGTAAAACTGGGGTCCTGCAATCAAATATGGTAAGAAAGCACTTAATGCAATATTGTTTAATGTTAATTCCTATTTGCAATACTTTTTCCAACCTGTTAGGAACATCTACATACTGTTAGACACCAGCAAACATCTTTCCTATGAATCACAGAAACAAAGAATAAAATTGTGCTGAAAGGCATATACTTTCTAATTACTCTCATCTCAATTGTGCACACATATTGACACAGACTGTTTAAAATCTTGGCTGCATATATTTGTTTCATCTTATAAATTAGGAAAGATTTTTATCTTACATTAGAATAGGTTCCTATACTGTTTCTAGGATATAAAAAGATTATTCTAGAAAACAAACCCAGCATTTTAAAATAACATATAATGGTGCTTAGTTGATGCTATTAGTAAAAAGGAGGAAAAGAGGTAATTTTTATAGCACTATACCATTATTTCTATTTTATAATACTTTCATATCATTATTACTATATTACATTCCCTGTTATCATGATATGTAGACCTACTTAAACAAAGCTAGGAGTATACATTTCCTTTTTTGCTACCAGGAGACAATTTTCAAATATACTTAAAGCTCTCATGATAAGATTTCTTAACATCACTGTGCCTCAAAGGGACAAATGACTCATGTTTTCTCTCATACATGGAAGTTATATCTTAAATATCAATATATAGAAAAACACATACAGGGACATACACATATATACATTATCAAACTGACTTAAGTATGATATATACACAGATGGATTTCCAGGGTTATCTCTTTAAACAATAAGCAGTTTAACAAAATGAATACCAGGAAACATGTTCTGTCTAAGATGGGTTGGGGTTTGTGGAAAGAGGGTAAAACAAATGGAGAGAGAAATGGAGGATGGATACAGTCGTAAAATTCAATGTACATTTGTGAAAATAGAAACAATTCTATTTTCTGTTATTCTAATAGTTCTATTTTTTATAATTCTGTTTTTAAAAATAGAGCTAACAATTCTATTTTCACATATGAGGAGAAGAGTAGGGTCAGGAAAGGAGAAGGAAAGAATGGAAGGGGTGACATTAATGAAGATGTATTATATACATGAATTGACAGGTTGACTTGTACAACTATTTAAAGATAATTTTACAATTTTTTAAGAGATCACTGGGCCTAATTTCCTACTTGATTTTAGAGTTTAGAGTAATACAATGTAATTCAGTTTTCTTTTTCTTTTTGAAGTTAGAAAGGGTACTTCTCTTTAAAACCTGCTTGAGATAAGTAGCTCTAAACTTGCATTTGATTTTTCACTATTTCCATATTATTATTTATGTTTGTCTCATACAATGCAAATACAGTGAATAGGGGTCTTTTCTGCATTGTTTCTCATTATAAACCCAAAACTCTAAAAAATGTCTGGCAAATCATACCTGCTCAATAAACAGATTCATTAAATTATTGTCTTATATTTAAGGATATTAAAATGTTGAAGCAGGGAGTAGTTTTGAAAAGAGATAATGTATTTTTATCTACATTATGGAAAGGTAGTCATTTGGAAAAGTAAAAATATTGCTATCACCTGGCTTAATGTCAGCGCTGTGGCTCCACCTAACAGCTATAGCTAGAAGCACTGCACTGAGTCCAAAGTTAGATGATCAACATGAATCATAATGGAAGGCTCTGTTGCCCTAAAACTCACAACACTGAACTTCCCAATTCTGTAAGAGGACTGAGATAAATGCAAAGTTTTTATATAAGCCTAAACAAATGATCAACATTATTGAATCTGCCTGTATGCCACCAACAGTAATAAGAACTTCCTATAACTCTTTTCAGTAGCATGATAAATGCTAACCAAAAACTCAACTATTTTAAGGGCTTATTATCAATGCTTCCACATTTTTGATTACCTCCTATAGCTAAAACCAATAGCTACAAATTTTGTAGCTAACTAATCTGTCACTTCAGATTTGCTCAAACCTTGCTTTACGTTTAGAAAAGTATTGTTTTTTACTTCTAGTAAGCATTTCATTACAGCCATTTCTTACTTCAATAAGAACAAATAGGCATAAAAATAAGTGTATAAGAAAGAAATTTAAAAACTCTCCTATGGGGGCTGGGGATATGGCCTAGTGGCAAGAGAGCTTGCCTTGTATACATGAGGGCCTGGGTTCGATTCCCCAGCACCACATATACAGAAAACGGCCAGAAGTGGCGCTGTGGCTCAAGTGGCAGAGTGCTAGCCTTGAGCAAAAGGAAGCCAGGGACAGTGCTCAGGCCCAGGACTGGCCAAAAAAAGAAACAAACTCTCCTATGTCAGGAAAAGGAATTAACATATAAAATAAAGTATCTTATTTTCTTCCTATCCCCACCATCAGTACAGTCAGTTTTGTTTGCCATCACTTACATTTTCAAGACCAAATAGCTAAGTGTGGTTACTGGAATTCTGAAATAGAACTCTCATCTACCAGGCCAATAGCAATAATAAAATGAGAGCTATTGTTTGCTTTCTAATTTCTGTCATTATCAGGTATTTATCAGTTTTGTTTTAGTGCTCTTGATTGAACCTAACAGAATTGGACTCAATATCAGAAGAAATTGTTTTCAGAAAATCCCGGACTGTTTCTAAACCCAGTTCCCTCCAACAAAGCTGATACTTTCCATTCAAGGAAGCCCTATGCTCTTCTGAAAGCAGTACGTTTGTAGCCAAGGTAAACAGGTGAGTTTATTACATATCTGAGAAGGAAAAGAACTAAATTTTTAAAGAACTAGAAACTACAACACGATGGAGAACTTAGAAAATAGAACACAAACTACCCTCAATGGAAGAGTGCGAATTAAGAAAATAAAATCAATCATGTTCCTCAGAGAAAATATCTCTAGGGTAGAAGGTTAGAGGTAAGAAACATGTGTAACATAGGGCAGTCAAGATATTAAGAATGGATTTAATTGCAAACACGAAGTAAAAGAAATTTATTCTAGATATATAGCTAAAGAATTTAGGAGTAGACCATGCAAAAGAAAATGATAACTGTGAGTAGTTTGTAAATTTATTCTTAATCTTTTTTAAATGGAAATTCGGGAGTTAACAACTCACAAATCAAATAAACTTTCATTTGTACCATGGCTTGAATGGTTAATCTTACATAGATTGGCTACATGCACTCAAATTGCTATCTTGCTATATTGTATAAATTTTTATGCTGATATTTTTATGAAATATTTAAAGTATCACTTACAAAATGCTTAAGGCATATAATATATCTATAAATGTAACTTAAATGTTTATTTTTTTAATGCATTGGAACCAAAAAATAAAGAAAGCAATTATGTTCTGCTTAACCCCATGCTGTATGAAGACAAAAGAGATGATATTTCAAATAAGTAATAATGCATAAACACTGAGTTTGAAATATATGCACAAATTATACCAATAAAACATCTCTGTTCTGGAAGGGAAGGAAAGCATTTATGATGTATGCTAATGTAAGCTTTTATAAGAGATATTAGTCATATATTCAAATTCAGTTCTGATTACAAAACAAAAATATGCTGGAAATTCCATAAAGATCAAACTAATTAAGACACTTAATTGCCTCTGACTAATTATGGAAATTGGCAAGCTAAGCAAGGAAACAGGCTTTTGAAAAGGAGTTTATATTTTAGGCAGTAGCTTCCTCAGCTTCATTTTACTGGAAGTCACTTGTATCACTTCAGATCTGATATTGCAAGCTTTGTCCACAGAGAGTTATAAAGAGAAACCACTGCATATGCATTCAGAGCTTAACTGGGACAAGGAGAAGATATACTCTCATACTTACAGCCAGAAGTTGGCTTGGCACTTTCCTAGACAGCAATGCTGTACATTGTTTCTCATTAGCATAGCTTCTCTCCTAAGATTTTTTTTTTGTTGTTGTTAAAAGAGCAATCATTTCCACAAGTTTTATTTCTTGCTCCTCCTAGCCCTTTGACTGCAATGGACAAAATGCTTCATTCAAAAATTACAAATTTCAGGGCTGGGAATGTGGCTTAGCAGTAGAGTGCTTGCCTACCATGCATGAAGCCCTGGGTTCTATTCCTCAGCACCACATAATGAGAAAAATCCAGGAGTGGCACTGTGGCTCAAGAGGTAGAGTGCTAGCCTTGAGCAAAAAGAAGCCAGGGACAGTGCTCAGGCCCTGAGTCTCAAGCCCCAGGACTGGCAAAAAAAAAAAAAAAAAAGAAGAAGAAGAAAGAAAGAAAGAAAGAAAGAAAGAAAAGAAATTACAAATCTCTGTGAAATATTTGCCAAAAAACAAGACAAAATTTCAAATATAAGGAAAAGAGCAGAGACCCTGGAATTCAACTGATAATAAACCCATTTTTGTCAATACGATTATGATAATGGGATGTCACATAATTTCTATATCATTCTCTGGATTTATAAAAGGTATAGTATGTTAGGAATTAATGAGAAATAGGGAAGAAGTAGAGAACAAGACTCAATAAGTAAATGATATACTCATCTTTTATCATCTTTATCTAAATGAATGTCAGTTTTCAGATACTAATATTTATGATAAATACATTATACACAATAAAATATATACAATATTGCAAAGTACATATATATTGATAATATGAAGCCAATCACATTAGTAAAAATATTAAAGTTTTCTATATTTCATTAAGGAAGGATCCAATCTAGTTGCTCTCTCAATCAATGAGAAGAACAACACTTGCATCTTCTTTCTTAAGAGCTCATGGTCTCACTACTGCTATAGAGAATATTAGTAACACTTGCAGCAAGAATTACCACAAAGACAATTCTTCTCAGACAGCCTTAAATTTGGCAGCAAAACAAACAAAGAAAAAAAACCATAGAAAGAAAGGTTATTGTACTAAGTGTAGAACTACAAATATAGCCTGTTTTTTTTTATCTTTCCTCCAGCAGACCCCACACACATTTTAAAGTCTATGCAGCCATTCAAAACTACCAATGTATACATTAGAGGTGTGTGTATTTGTGGGCATGGAGTGGTAGGAGGGCGTGTGTGTGTGTGTGTGTGTGTGTGTGTGTAAGCACACTAGTAATATATATACTGAATCCAGGAAGAGTCCATTCATGTAAAAAATCCCACTATATTCCTATCTCCCTCTTCACTCTGTTACCCACAATAATATTTGTTTGTAAAAGTCAATGAATATTTTCCTCTGTGAATTATTTTTTTAATTAATTTATTTATTTTCAAAGTAATATACAGCAAGGTTACAATTTCATACATAAGGCAGTGAGTACATTTCAGTGAATATTTTTAAAAAATAATTCAATAAAGACACAGCAAACAGAAATGTCCTTTGAGTAAGTGTATATTAAAGCAGGAAGTATTTTTAAAGATGGTTACAGTTTCACTTTGTTTTTTGAAGTAGCTTTATTGCTGAATGCCACCACTGAGTGGAAATATTCCAAAAGATTCATATCACTCCCACTAGAAAGAGAAGCTTCAATAAATCTCAAAAGCAATGGCGGTGGTCCAGTCCCTGTGCCATATGGCATTCCACCTGGCCCAAGAAGTATTGTTAGAGTCCTTTAAAGCACCAAATAAGAATACCAAGATATAAACGCTCAAGCATGCTTTGCAGTTTGGGTTTCTGAGTTATGTGTGACAACTGCAAAAACTCCCCATGCTGTGCGCGTTAATGAGACCCTCTGTGGGCACCTTAATACCTAAAGGCAATCACCCATACCTCACTATGTTCATGTGTTTATGGCATTTACCAACTGGAGATGAACTACACCAGGAGAAACAAATCTGGATGTGAGGAGGCATAAGGACTGACAATCTAACACAATAGCCAAATTTAAAAATGCGTAGGTTCTGTGCATTTGACCACCAAGAATTTAGTTCTAAAAGAGTTAAGAATTAAGCACACACAAAATTAATCAATATATGTAACCAAACAGTAATTATCAAAACTGAAAGTCACTTTAAGTATATTCTCATAGATTAGAACAATAACAGATTTACTTTAACACAATAAAAAGAACAGAAAAGAGATTTGAGCAAAATGTTTGTCAAATCCTTTCACACTTCTAGCCAATACTTTTGTTCATTCTGACATGAGAAGTACGAACAGGAATGAGAGATCAGCTAACTCAGCTTTGTCATGCAGAAAAATACATTTGATCTAAATTTGATGACATAGTTACCAACTGATATCACATTTGTTTTCATACCATACGCCATTATTTATTTTCTATATACTTTGAAATTATTTTTTTCAATTTCAACGTTACTTTGACATTATGCTTGATTTAAAATTAAATATTTTGCTAAATATATGGGATACAACTAGCTTTCTTTTTAATCTTACATATTTTGGGTACATTTAAGTTTTTATTCCGAAAATAGGTCTACAGGTTCCAGCAGATTCCCATCAAGAAAATTCAAGATTCAAAGAAAGGATGCAACCATGTTCTTTAAAGAAAATGCCACTCACCCATGATATCCATGTGAACATCTCTACACTGAATTTCTGAACTAGCTTTCGCTTTGAGATTTCTAGCTTTCTTTCTCATTTCATAATGAAAACAAAAGGAACACTGACAACAGAGGATACTGAATAAAAAGACAACAGAGAGGGCTGGGAAAGTGGCTTACCCATAGAGTGCTTGCCTAGCATGCCTGAAACCCTGGGTTAGATTCCTCAGCATCAGGTAAACAGGAAAGGCTGGAAGTGGTGCTGTGATTCAAGAAGTAGATTGCTAGCCTTGAGCAAAAAGAAGCCAGAGACAGTGCTCAGGCCCTGGGGTCCCAAGCCCCAGGACTGGCAAAAAAAAAAAAAAAGATAACAGATTCCCCAAAATATTTAAGCTCAGATGAAAAAAAAAAAGAAAAAAGAAAAAGAAAAAAGAAGAGAAAATCTGATGTCAGCAGTTGGGTCTTTCCTGGCATACTATGCAAAAAAACTTTCCCAGAGAGGTGATCAGGAAAAAAAAAAAAAAAGTCATTCATATCTGTGGTGAACAAGATGAAGAAAAGCATAGACCTTAGCAAACTTTCTCCCTGACACTGAATTTGCCCTAGTTTCCATCAGAAGAGGGCAGGTCATCTGCCCTTTCATGGAGCTCACAGAGTCTTCCTCATTTCAAGAGTGCCCAGCTTTAGCTCAGTGTTATAGTACCAGAGTACCAATTACGCTTAGTACGTGAGAAGCGTAGGGTGCATGAGGCAGTACCCCAAACACTAGCTGAAGGGGCTGCTGAAGGCTTATCACTGACACACTGGCTCTGTGGGTATACTTATCTATCCTATTTGGGTATGTGTGTGTGGGTACTGAGGGAGAGGCTCTGAGTGCACAATCACTCAGCTTTCCTTTTCTCATGGCTGGTAATCTATCACTTGAGCCATGCCTCAACTTCCCTCCTTTTGCTGGTTAATTAGAGATAAGAGTCTTATCTCCTATCTTCCAGGCTGGCTCCCAATCAGGATCCTCAGATCTCAGCTTCCTGAATAGCTAAGTGAGCAACACTGCCTACCCTCCCCACCCCACCCATCCCTGCCCGAATGTTAATAACAAGTAGGACAGTAGTTTCCACAAATGCTCTTGAACCTGGCGAACAGGAATGCAGGCAGGGATAGACCCATGGCCACACCCCCTCGTGTGTATGTGTGTGTGTGTGTGTGTGTGTGTGTGTGCACGCGCACGCATGCACATGCATCTTATGTCTCTGTACTATCTTACTACTACTGTAAGAATTCTGATCACCCTGGATAGGCATGGATGGGAGGAGGAGAATCCAGGTATTAGAATTGTAGGCCTGTCCTGTTAATTGTGCTCTTAGGCATGTGTGAACCTCAGTATCCTCATTTGTAAGATGGGACAATAATACCTACCTGAGGACTGAATGTAATAAGAAATGTCAAAAGAAAAGAATGGAGGGAGGGAGGAAGGGAGGGAGGGAGGGAGGGAGGGAGGGAGGGAGGAAGGGAGGGACATAGACAAAGAGAGAAAGAGAAGAAGGGAGGGAAGGGGAGGGGAGGGGAGGGGAGGGGAGGGGAGGGGAGGGGAGGGGAGGAGAGGGGAGGGGAGGGGAGGGGAGGGGAGGGGAGGGGAGGGGAGGGGAGGGGAGGGGAGGGAAGGGGAGGGAAGGGGAGGGAAGGGAAGGGAAGGGAAGGGAAGGGAAGGGAAGGGAAGGGAAGGGAAGGGGGAAGGGAAGGGAAGGGAAGGGAAGGGAAGGGAAGGTCCCACCTAACAGATGGTCATGCTGGTGCACCTGTTCCAGGCACATGACTAGTACAAACTTATTCCTCTTCTCTGCTCAATATACATCTGTCATTCATTGCTCTCGATTGTTCGAAGCATGTATGTCCATACCTCAACTTTTATCAGGACTTTTATCATGCAGGGTGATGAGGAAATCAATTTCAACACAAAACCTAGGTACAATTTACTGTCTAATTCTTTTTTTTTTTTTTTTTTTTTTTGCCAGTCCTGGGCATTAGACTTAGGGCCTGAGCACTGTCCCTGGCTTCTTTTTGCTCAAGGCTAGCACTCTGCCACTTGAGTCACAGCGCCACTTCTGGCCATTTTCTGTATATGTGGTGCTAGGGAATCGAACCCAGGGCTTCATGTATACGAGCACTGGCTATATCCCCAGCCCTACTGTCTAATTCTGGAAGGAAGGAAAGAAGGAAGGGAGGGAGGGAGGGAGGGAGGAAGGGAGGAAGGAAGGAAGGAAGGAAGGAAGGAAGGAAGGAAGGAAGGAAGGAAGGAAAGAAGGAAGGAAGGAAGGAAGGAAGGAAGGAAGGAAGGAAGGAAGGAAGGAAGGAAGGAAAGAAGGAAGAGAGGGAGGGAAGGGAAGGGAAGGGAAGAAAGAGAAAATCCCACCCAACAGATGGTAATGCTGGTGCACCTGTTCCAGGCACATGACTAGTACAAACTTATTCCTCTTCTCTGCTCAATATACATCTGTCATTCATTGCTCTTGATTGTTGGAAGCATGTATGGCCATACCTCAACTTTTATCAGGACTTTTATCATGCAGGGTGATGAGGAAATCAATTTCAACACAAAACCTAGGTATAATTTACTGTCTAATTCTTTAAGAACTCATGGAATTCACATATCAAGCACAGGTAAAAACAAACAAACACTGGGGAACCGGCCACATTTTTATGAAATTTCTCCCCCAATTGTTTTCTGTTACTTTCCCCTATTTCCCAGTTTTGGCTTTCTTATCTACCCAGCGCAGTATTAATTAATCCACTTAGTTCTGAAATTAGACTTAGTGGTAAACTCATGGGGGAAAAAGCTCCAAAATTATGAATAAAACACAAGGAGAAATTAACATTGTCCAGGACTATTGCACATATGGCATGCTGTGGCATGATACAGCAGGTTTGTGATGCTGCTGCTACAATCCACACCCAAGGAAATTAGAATCTCTAACTTTAATGGCCAGGGAGACAGACTTTGCTCAGGAGAACTCAGGAAGCAGAGCAATAGCATAGACAAAGGGTGCAATCAGGTTTTCCCTATTACAAACAGGCTTAATGTAATCATGCAAGTTGGCAAAAGAACCCAGATATTCAGGCCACAGACACCCCAATCCATATTACACGCATACTTAAAATACATACCTTTGAGCAATCCATATTCTATTTCAAACATAGTATTGCAGGAAAAATTAAGCTGCTACATTATTAAGTTCTGACCTTATTTCCACTATAGAGCATGTTAGGAATGAAGCAGTATGCTCTACTAAAGTACTTAGTCTTTATATTTCAAAATAAAATTTGAGTAGTACACAGATATCCAATCCTGAATCTTGTCATTCAAGGAAAAAACTGATTTTTCCTGGGAGGAGCAAGGGACTCATGATTGAGGAGTGCTGATTTTTCTGGCACCTGTGTACAAAGGAAAGGATACCCAAAGTGTGCCTACTGATAACCTTGGTGTTTCTGACACTGTCCAAAAAAAGAGAGATTTTGTGTCCTTAGTGTGCATTAGTTTATTATTTAACTAATGATCTTATACAACTTATTGTTCGAAAAGAATATATTGTACACAATAAGATATTTGGAGCTAAGAATCTTATTTCAACCAGCCACCTTTACGTAAGACCTGATCACATGTATAAAAATGGGTTATAAGAAAAGTTGCTCATGTTAAAGTCCATTCCACCAGCATCAACCCATTCAATTAATCATGCTGACTAGAAATACTACTAAGGAAAAAAAAAAAAAAAACTGCTCTCGAGTAACAAAGGGAACAATTCCTAGAGATGGTCCAGACATCCCACAAGCTGAAAGGGGTTACTCAGAAGAAATGAGAAAATTCATACACTCTTTTTATTATGCCTTTCTCTAATCAAGGTGGTGCAGAATTATATTCCTTGCAAATAGAGTTAAAATAACAAAAATAATTGGAAGGGGCAAAAGTTGCAGAGAAGCATATCACAAAAGCACAAACATTGCCTCTCCAGACTGAGAGGCCTGCACAGTCTTTGTATCAATTTTAACAACCAGAAGACAATACCTCCATGTTACCAGTTTTTCTTAATGAAAAACATGAAATACAACAAGGGCTTGCCAAAAAGAAAATTAGCTGGACATTAGTGACTGCAACAACTACACTAATACTTAATAAATATGACCAGTTTTCTCAAGAGCTTTCCACTAATGTTTTTACACTCCGCTCATAGATTCTACTTTAACTTCCCTATCACTGACAACCTAAGCACAGCAAGTAATCAAAACAAGAAAGACTTATTAGTCTACATTCTTCTAAGCTCTATAAATACTGAAAAAATTAAAGCATCCTGCTGCAAAGAACGCAGGCAAAATGAAAGTAAGAGAATGAAGATGAATGGAAATAAAGATATTTTCAATGAAGAAAAGTTTCAATCACCATCCTTCATAACTTTGGTAATCTTGAACTGACTGAGTGTATAGTAATTTCTCCATCTCCAACTCACCCCAGAAAGAAGAACAGAAGAGCTTGGAGGTGGGAAAGACTTACTGAAACTTTTAAGATGAAAGTATTCCTCTTTTAGCTGAAATGCTTGTTCAGACAAACTGCTTTCATAAATTAACTTTAAGTACCAAATTCTATGTGGGTATTATAAATAAGCTTTTGTTTATGGGACCATCTTAAGTGTCTTTAAGTGAAGGTGCTGATGTATACATGCTTCATGTGTATTATCAGGGGAAGGTAACATGGTTAGTTGTCATTATATCAAAATAAATAATGATTCAGAAACTGTAGATATGTTTCAAAGTATTGCTTCCTACCCCTTTTTATGCTAAATTAAATGCCTGGCCAATAGCTAAAATCACTGATCACTGAGCTAGTAAGTATATCCTTTATCATTTCTTTTTATTTCCAGAGCAGCATGACAGTTATTATTTTTTTATTCCTCTAAGATTTCCATGTACATGTTCTATTTTTCATGCTCAAGGTTAAACAATGATATCTAAGCAAAACTATTTTTCCTGGTTCTTTGAACCCTTCAAGTTCAATTTAAAATTAAATCGAGCATTACCAAAACACTAAATTTGGATAATATAGCTTCCTCAACTACCATAAAAGAGTCTTTTACGCCTGTTAAAAATGGAGTGTATCTTCTGTATTAACTATATCATATGTACTAAGATTGAGGTAAATGCTGTAGCATAAGTAGAACAAATGGAGAAACAGGGTAAAGAATAGTAGCTAAAAGCAGGAGAGTTTTGTATATGTCATAATGAGTTTGGGCAGTTAATCTGCAGAGCCTTCATTTCAAGTATTCTGATTTCAGAATGGAAATACTGTTTCTCGACATTAATCAGGATTATTAAAAAGTATCTTGGAAGGTAGGTAGGTATTTCTTTGTGACTGTTTTAGTACGAGGCTGGCTCCCTACTGCATTAGCCACATCTCCACTTCCAGTTTGGGGGTAGTTAATTAGAAACAAGACATTCATGGATTTGTCTTCCCCTGCTGACTCTGAACTGTGGTTCTAGTATCTCAGCCTCATGAGTAGTTAAGACTATAGGTGTGTTACCTTGGCTGCCCAGCTGCTCACAAATTTTGAGAGCCAAATTGCCTTACAAGCCTTCAAATTCATTGTGGTTATATGACAATGCAATTCACAAAGCACTGTTTTGTATTTTTAATGAAATTCTTTTTCAAATATTCTTTGTAAAATCCTCTCCTCAAAACACAGAAGAGAAAATGAAAGTATAAGTAAATTAACTATTTTACTTCCTCATAACACAATTTAAATTCCATTAAGGTATGCAAAATACAAGTCATGATTATCAGTCTCATTTGCTAACAGAATACTTCCTGAAATATAGTTTAAAACTGCAACAAGGTAAGATGCTGTTCAGATACACTCAAACTTAACATCTATATTATTTTACTTCAAAACAAACTATTCTGACTGATATTGATTTTTAATGAACTCTTTAAAACAAAGCTACCCAAATACATACAAATTATTTGCTACTTACTAAGAAGTACTTTAACATAAGAAAGTTCCAGTATTTATTACTGTTGAACATGTCTTAGGACTAATTAGTGCTGTAAAAACTAAGATCAAGCCAAGCAGAGATTGAGCTCTGAGAAAAGTGAGAAATAGTACTGTAAAAGTTACCTCACATTTCATATGGTTTCAATATGCATCCCTCTCCTCTCTCATTCAACTGTAATATTCTATGATTCAAAACAAAGCTATTTGTATTTCTATAGCCAGGAACTATAAACAAAGGTAGGTGAGAGGGATTATAATTACAAACAGGAGAAGGGAGTGGCCATATGAAAAGCTGTTGTTTCAAAATATGGCAAACTGAAGCAATTCAATTTATAGTTGCACAGAAGGAACTTATGGTTAACAATGTAACTTGCCAGGTTTTAACCTCTAGTTTGGCTGATTAGCTATGTACTTTGAGAAGAAGGAATGATTTTTCTCTCCTCAGAAGTCAACAAAAACAGGATACAATAGTGTATTTTTAGCCCTCATTAACCACACATTACTCTATGCCTTGATTATAGTGATGTTTTAACATTTTTTATACTACGTAATATCAAATCAAATAATTTAAAAAATAAATACCATATGAGTTGAGTGGCAGGCTCTTAATAAGGCATCAAACATAATTTCTTTTATTCCTACTTTTTCCAACCAATATTAATATGTAAAATATTCCATCTTAATGAAAACAAGTGAGTTATTTCAAAAGATGGATAACAATTTTGGATTACAAGAGATATAAATAAATTACTGACTTGGAGGATAAAATAGGAGTACTAATTAAGAGGAAATGCATAAATAGTGATACTGAGGAAAATGTTTAAAGAGGGGATAGAGAGATGAAGGAAAAAGTAGAGAGGAGATTTCCTCTTTTTTATTTCCTTTTTTAATTATTTATTTACTTATTTGTTCAATCATTCATTCATGAAAATTAGCCAACTTGAGAGCTAAGGAGAATCAATTACAATACAAAAAGAAAGTTGAATAGTGACTATGAAAGCTCATGGGAGCTTGGGAGAGTGAAAGAAGAGCAGAGATGTTTGCTCTTACAATAGATTTCTGTTTCCATTTTTATTGTAAAGGTGATGTACAGAGGGAATACAGTTACATAAGTCAGATAATGAGTACATTTCTTGTTGAACAGTGTCAACTCTTCCCTCAGTTTCTCAGAGTTTTTCCTTCCTGAGCCCCCACCCCTACAAGTTCATTTTGAACATAGTGTCTACTGAGAATTCAGTGCTGATGCTTTTTCTCATTCAGAAAATAAAGGCCAGATGGAAAACTGGTACTCACTACCTTATGTATATAACTGTGACCCATCTGTACATCACCTTAACAAGATTAAATAAAAAAATAAAAGACACAGAAAAATAAATTTAGAAGAATTTGTATTCATGGTGAGAAAGATTTCAAATGAAAATGTTTGTATAAAATATCGAGCACTGATCCCCAACTTTCTTTTAAAGAAAACAGATAATAGTTGCTTCACTCCATCGTGCTTGAGAGTAAGATGTGTTAAAGATAATCTTCAATATGAAGAAATTCTGACTGCTGACAGTTTTGAAAAAGCCTCATTTCACTGGGCAAAATCAGCGATCAGCAATACCATCAGACCATCAGTACATAGTTAAGAGTTTCTACTTAATTTATTCAATAGTATTTTTAGGGAGTATCATCTTGATCTCTTTTGATAGTTTTTGTGTGCCTATTATCTGATATACTTACTTTGGTCAGACATGAATCAACTTTCCATTGATTTACTGTACGTCTCAGGATATGGAGTATATGTTTTTACTTTTTTATTAAGTAGTTGTAAAAAAAAGTGTGTGTATTTAAACAATATTATTAATTCTTGGACATCACAGTTTTCTCACCCCATAGAAATTTTACTCCTAGAAAGACAGCCAGAGTAAGTTCTAACAGTACAGGGATTCTGGCCAGGAAGGAAAAATAGACGTTGCTCATCTGAAAACACAGATTTGAGCTCCGGGCAGCGTCCCGCAGCCACACCAGTGCCAGCGCCAGCACAGCACCCTGCACAGTGCCTGGCACAGCAACCTGCACTCTGCGTGGCTAAAGCACACAGCGTAGACCAGGGAGAAATCCTCCAGATGGCAGCTGAGCACAGACGACCTGAAATCGCAGAGAAAGCATGAGTACCCCACGAAAGATATTCTCACTCGCACCCACAGAGCAGCTTCTGGAAGGTAGCCCTTCCCCCACTGCCAGAGCAAAGCGCCATCTTTGACACTGGCATAGGGTCAGACCAAACTGGAACTAAAGTGGGCCTGGGCAAAGTGAGGTCAAAGGAGCCATATTTGAAAACGGCAAGAGGGACCGACCAGGGAGAGCCAGCTCCGCCCAGGAGAACGCCCCCTGCCCAGGGGGGAGGCGTGTCCTGGGCCTTGGCTTAGCCAGAGGTGTCCCGTCCTGCCCGCCGGAATTTCTACATTTAAAGCGAAAGGGGCCAGCAGCTCCTGGCGGCACAGAAACACCAGACAGTGGAACAAACAGTTCCTGGGACAGCTAAACGGTCCCATCACAGAGGAAGCCCAATTCCCAGCCCAAAAGGAGCTGCATTCCATAGCCACCTCCTCCAAGGAGGCCGCTTCCCCCAGGCAAGCAACTCTCAGCTGGGTAAAACAGCCCAGAGGCGCCCCACCCTACTGAGTCCACAGACTATTCAAAGCCAGGCATCAAAGGCAGCAGCCCCACAGCAGACAAAGGAGCCACAGTTCCTGAGACTGCTCACGTCCCCATCTACAGAGGACACCCAAGGCCTGCCTGCAAGCTGTGCAAACCACAGAGACCAGGATTGCACCAACAGGGGAGAAAGAACAGAACAGATCCACCCCTTGCAAACTGAAATCAAGTCAAACCAGCAAATCAGGAAAATAGTCTGCAGAACATTGCAAGGAAACCAGAGACTGGGGAAAGACTACCCAAACAAGAAGGACTCCATTTTTTTTTCTTTTCAAACATTTTTAAAAATTTTTTAAAAACATTTTTTCTTTTTAATTTTTTCACTTCTGAAACGTCGTTGGTTTTTTGTTTGTTTGTTTGTTTTCCATTTTTACCGGTTTGTTTTTATCAAGTTTTTTTGTGTTTGTTTGTTTGGATTGTTCCTTTTCTGTTTTTTTCCTTTTTATTTTTTTTTCATTTAAAAATAATTTTTCTCTGTTTTGTGCATCTGTCTTCCAGTATTTTTATTGTATTTCTCTCTGCGTTCTCTTTCTTTAAAAAATTACTTTCCTATGAATAACACCTCCACTCTTCTCTGCTAACTCTCCATTGTCTATCAGTTTAACCTTGTTCTTTCCACTCATTCTACTCTTATCCACATTTCCACGTCACTGAAACTAAACCAAAATCACCACCCTCCCCCCCAATACATTTTACTCTATTCTCATTACTACCTCCAACTTACCCTCCTAACTTACTGCCTAGGCCTCCAGGTTCCATTGACTCCTGGTTATTGGATAGAGGGTATCCCAGCTTAATCCAAGTGAATCAAAGGAGTTCATAGAGAAAGCCAGCCCTAAAAGAACTTTATATAAAAACAAGAATTGCATATAGGGTTGTAACAGTAAACAAGTAACTACTGAATACAGGGCCCAGGATCGGTTGTTATATTGAATTGTATTCTTTAGGAACACCAAATCTAATTGTATAGACAGGTATAAAAGGTATCTGTATATAATTGTGAACTTGTAAGATTTACACAACAGTGCTTGGTAAGGGCTGCTTTGGGTCTTAAACAGTGCTCAAAGGTGCTGGTAGACTGGCATTCCCAATACGAATGGGCAGAAGGAACACAAGAAAGATGGCAAACAATGAAGTCTTATCCCTCATTCAAAACAAGCAGGAAGCAGAGCAGTCAATCAAAGACATAGAAGATAATCCCCAAAGTGCTCTACAAAGTCTACTGATAAACATGATAAAGGAAAAGTTTGAATCTCTTCAGTCAATTATTCTAGAGCGTGAGGAGGCAAAGCAAAAATTAATGGAGAATTTCATGGCATCCACAAATAGAAAGATAAATGAACTTCAAGAGTCAAATGAAAAGATAGCTACCCAGCTTAAAGATTTGAGAGACAACAATCAAAACCAAAGTAATGAAGTTAATGAAGTAAACAAGTCCATACAAGACCTAAGAAATGACATGGAAATCATCAGGAAAGACCAGTCAGAAGGAAAAGAGATTAGAAATCAAGTAGCTAGCCTACAGTCCCGACTAACTGAAGCAGAGGATCGAATCTCAGGAGCTGATGATTCCTTAGATTCTATGGAGAATGATCAAAAATCAATACAAATCCAGTCCAATCAACAAAACAGATCGCTACAGGAGATTCAAGACATGATCAGGAAGCCCAATTTAAGGATAACAGGTATTGAGGAAAACTTGGAGAAAGAGGTTAAAGGGATAGGCAATCTATTTAACAGAATATTAGCTGAGAACTTCCCAAATATCCAGAAGGAAAGGCCTATACAGATACAAGAAGCATTTCGAACACCAAACTGACTAGACCAGAATAGGACATCCCACAGACACATTGTGAGCAAAACAGGATCAGTAGAGTACAAGGAAAGAATCCTTAAAGCTGTTAGGGATAAAAAAAATAATCACATATAAAGGAAAAACAACCAGAATTCTCAGCAGAGACCATGAGAGCAAGGAGAACCTGGAATGAAGTATACCAAACACTAAATAAAAATAACTGTCAACCAAGAATTCTGTACCCAGCCAAACTCTCCTTCATAGCCGAAGGTCAAATAAAAGTCTTCCACAGTAAGGAAAAACTGAAACAATATATCTCCACCAAACCAGCTTTACAGAAAATCCTCAAAGATACAGGGAAAATGATCAAGATCCCAATACAGACAGAGAAATTAACCCTAAATAGTAAACATGAGATCAAGAAATGGGAAGACACAGCTTTAAACAAGATAGTGATAATGAAAGGAACAAATGATCATCTCTCAATCCTGACTCTCAACATTAATGGACTTAATTCTCCAATCAAATGACATAGGCTCATAAGTTGGATCAAAAATCAAGATCCATCTTTCTGCTGCCTCCAAGAGACACATCTATCCAGCAAAAATGAACATCTTCTAAAAGTGAAAGGCTGGAATCAAATCTATCAAGCAAATGGTCCCCATAAGCAGGTTGGAGTTGCAATACTAGTATCAGACAAAATTGACTTCAAATTAAAAAAAGGTAAGAAGAGACAAAGAAGGTTACTACATACTAGTAAAGGGATCTCTCCTACAGGAAGATATAACCATTCTAAATATCTACACACCAAATGCAGGAGTACCCAACTTCATCAAACAAACTCTACTGACTCTAAAAACACTCATAGACCCAAACACATTGATTGTTGGGGACTTTAACACTCCACTGTCACCTCTGGACAGATCAACACGCCAAAAACTGAACAACGAAACCACAGATCTTAATAATTGCATAGAACAACTAGACCTAACCGACATCTAAAAAATATTCCACCCAGCAACAACAGAATACACATTCTTCTCCACAGCACATGGAACATTCTGCAAAATAGATCACATCTTAGGGCACAAAGAAAATCTGTACAAATTCAGAAGTATCAAAACCATTTCCTGCATTCTCTCAGACCACAGTGGAATAAAATTAGAGCTCAACTCAAACAGCCACCACAGAAAATCCTACAATTCATGGAGACTAAACAACACACTGCTGAACCATCAGTGGGTCATTGAAGAAATTAAAATGGAAATTCAAATGTTTATGGACTTCAACCAAGTTGAGGACACAAAGTACCAGCTCCTTTGGGACACAGCAAAGGCAGTATCTCTGAGTGCATACACCAACAAACTGGAGAAACAGCCACTCAATCATTTAAGGAAGCACCTTAATTTTCTGGAGAGAGAACAGCAAGAAAAACCCCAAGTCAATAGACGGTAGCAAATAATTAAAATCAAATCAGAATTAAATCAATTAGAGATGAAAAAGACCATCGAAAGAATCAACAAAAAAAAGAGTTGGTTCTTTGAAAAAATCAACAAGATAGACAGATCCCTGGAAAACCTGCCCAAAAAACGACGGCAGCACACTCAAATAAACAAGATAAGAGATGAAACAGGTAACATCACCACAGAAATAACTGAAATTCAGAAAATAATAAGGGACTATTTTGCAAACCTTTATGCCAACAAATTTAAGAACTTGTAAGAAATGGATGATTTCCTAGAAAAAATTCATATCTCCAAACTCAACCATGAAGATTTAAACCTTCTAAACAGACCCATTCCAGTATTGAAATAGAAACGGCAATAAATGATCTCCCATCCAAGAAAAGCCCAGGTCCAGACGGATTCACTGCAGAATTCTACAAGGCCTTCAAAACAGAACTCACACCAATATTTCTCAAACTCCTCAATGAAATTGAAAGAGAACGTTCACTTCCAGACTCATTCTATGAAGCCAGTATAACCCTCATCCCAAAACCAGGCAGAGACTCATCACGGAAAGAGGACTACAAACCAATCTCCCTGATGAACATAGATGCAAAAATTCTCAACAAAATTCTGGCCAATCGACATCAACAGGTCATCAAAAAAATCATACACCACGAACAAACTGGATTCATCCCAGGGATGCAAAGTTGGTTTAATATACGCAAGTCAACTAATCTAATCCACCACATCAACCGGAGCAAGGTAAAGAACCACATGGTTTTATCTCTGGATGTGGAAAAAGCATTCGATAAAATCCAGCACCCATTTATGCTAAAAGCCCTGGAAAAACTGGGATTCCAGGGAACATTCCTGAATATAATCAAGGTAGTTTATGACAAAGCAACAGCAAGTATAACTCTAAATGGTGAAAAACTAAAGCCATTCCGTTTAAAATCAGGAACAAGGCAGGGATGTCCACTCTCTCCCCTGCTCTTCAACATAGTACTAGAATTTCTAGCCAGAGCAATTAGGCAAGAAGAAAATATAAAGGGGATCCAAATAGGAAAAGATAAAGTTAAACTTTCTCTCTTCACAGATGACATGATCCTACACCTAAAGAATCCCACAGACTCTACCCCCAAGCTACTAGAGCTTATCTAAACCTTTGGCAAAGTTGCAGGATATAAAATAAACCTTCAAAAATCAACGGCATTTCTCTATGCTAATGACGCGAAGACCGAGGCTGAAATCAGGAAAGCAACTCCTTTTGCAATAGCCCCACAAAACATAAAATACCTTGGAATAACCTTAACCAAGGAAGTCAAAGACCTCTTTGAGGAGAACTTTAAAAGCTTGAAAAACGAGGAGGAGAAAGATGGCGCCGAGACAATAGGGAGGCACCCCGACTCGCACCAACTGAATAGCGAGCTGGGAACTCCAACACCCAACACTCCACCAAGAACCCAGCAAAACCAGCATCCAGAAGCAGTGGAGAAACGCAGGAAAACAAAAAGGAGCAAAAAAGAAGAACCGAAAACCTACACGGAACCGGAGATTAATCGGGGCACCCTCCCCCCACCAGCCGGCCCTGGCCCAAACAGGGTCAGGCTGGGAAAGGGAAACCCGGCGATCGGCAGACAGGTTGCCAGGAGCGCAGAATCCATATAGCGGGAGACCCCACGGACACAAAGCAGGGTGCGGACCAAGACACACCCAGCAGCGACGAGAAGTTCGGGTCCACACCGGATTCGGACAAGGGAACCCAGCGCGGCAGAAAGAGGGAACGGGGGAGCCACCACGACACTTCGCCAACCCCTGAAGGGCCAACGGCGGTGCGGGACACGCACACAAAGCAGCAAAAGTGAGTCCCCCATAATCCCTTCCCCCAACGGGAGACCCAAGCCCGACAAAGACGATATATCTCCCTCCCTCCCCCTCCCCACTCCCGTGGGAACAAAGATTCCCCAAATCAGGCGGGAAGCTCCCAGCAGGCACTGGGAAGCCAGTCTAGCAGGGGAAGGGCGGAACAGCCCCAAGCCCCCAAAGGTTCCTGAACTGGCAGAACCGGCCCCGTCCCCTTCCCAACAGGGGCCAGGGACGGCCGGCAGGGCAAGCCCCACCCGAGGCGCCTAGACCTTGCAGACTCTTACAACTAAAATCACAGGCGCTGGTGGGCAATACCAGCCCAGCAGGGTCACCTGAGCCTGATCTCGTTCCCCCTCCTCGAAGCGGAGGCGAGGTCTGAGGGTGCCAAGCCACACCCGGACAGTCGATCCCACTGGGCCCCACACATACTGCTTCCCCCCCCCAACGGACTCGCGGGAGGGCGCAAGCACAACCCAACAACCCAGGGCTCGCTCTGGGAGGCAGACCCCACTTAAGTGCCTGTTGTAGGGGACTCACAGTGCACAGGAGGGCGGGGCCCCGGCGAAAGCGCCCGCTCTGATAGGCGTGCCCTGCACTGGTGGGCGGGGCCACAGCGACAGCACCTGCTGACGCAGACACGCCTACACAGAAGGGAGGGAAGAACTACACAGACTTCCAGATGCGCAAATCACAAAGAAACATAACTCAGTTCATCAAAGGACAAGCCAACTCGCCAGCTCCAAAAAGCAGCACGACTGGAGAGGAGATGGAGAATAAAAAAGCAAATGAGGACATGTTAACAGGAATGATCGAAACCGTCAGAAATGAAATCAGAAAACAATTCCAGGAGTTTAGAGCGGAAATCTGGAAGGACACCCAGGAAGCCAAGAAAGAAATGGAAGCAAAACTGGATACAATGCAAGCCTCGTTTAAAGAAATGGAAGCAAAAATGGATACAATGCAAGCCGCCTTTAAAGAAAATCTCCACACCCTGAGAATTGAAATGCATGAAAAAATAGATTTAAAATACAACTCTTTAAAGGAAGAAATTTCCACGATCAGAGCTGATATGACAACCATGAATAGCTCTCTGACATCCATAAACTCCGCAATTGAAACCATAACACAAAGAGTGGACCATATGGAATCCAGAATCTCTCGCCTGGACGATGAAGCAGCTGACAACAACCAGAAAATGACCACACTCCAAGAAAAGGTGAAGCTTCAGGGAAGATTACTCCAGGAACTAATGGACAAAGACAAGAGATATAATCTGCGTATAATTGGAATAGAAGAAGGAGCCGAATATCAGAGCAGAGGGCTTAATCATGTTCTCAATAAAGTTATTGCAGAAAACTTCCCCAATCTCACAGGGGACCCCATCCAGGTAACCGAAGCCTATAGGACACCTGGCAGGCCAGACCCCAGGAAAACCACCCCAAGGCACATAATATTCAAGACTACAGACCTCAAGATTAAAGAGCAAATTCTGAATTCAGCCAAAGCGAAGAAGGAAACTTTTTTCAATGGGAAGAGGATTCGAATAACATCCGACTTATCCACACAAACTTACCAAGCTCGAAGTGAGTGGAAGAACACCATCCAAGTACTTCAGAATAACAATTTACAACCTCGGATCAAATATCCAGCGAAACTGGAGTTCACATTCGAAGGGAGAACCAGATCTTTCCACACCAAAGAGGAGCTAAAGGAGTATGTGAATAAAAAACCAGCCCTACAGCGAATATTAAGAGGGGAAGCCCACCCAACAGAGATCGTAAAAGACACACAGACAGATTCAGAAAGAAACTTCAATAGCCAAAGTCCAGCAGAAACACAAGCTCACTAAAGACAAGAAGAAAAAAAAAAAAAACAACAGGAAAAAACAGCCCAACAAGAAAATGGAAGGAGAAAAAACACCCTTATCCTTGATCTCTTTAAATATAAATGGCTTAAACTCCCCGATCAAGAGGAGCAGACTGGCAGAATGGATCCGCAAGCAAAAAGTTGACATCTGTTGTCTACAAGAGACCCACCTTACAGCAAGGGACAAAAACAGGCTTCGAATGAAAGGATGGAGCAAGATCTACCAAGCAAATGCACCCACCAAAACGGCAGGTGTAGCCATCCTGATCTCAGACAAGCTGGATTTCTCTTTAAAGTCCACTCAAAAAGACAAAGAAGGACACTACATATTGATACAAGGAAAAATCCAGAATCAAGACATCACGGTGATAAATGTATACTCACCGAACAAAAGAGGCCCGACATATGTCAAGCAAATTCTCACAGAATTACAGAGCAAGATAGATGCAAACACAATCATAGTGGGTGACTTTAATACTCCTCTCTCTCCAAGAGACAGATCCAACACCCAGAGGATTAGTAAGGGAGCTGAGGACCTAAATAACACCATTGCCCAAATGGATCTAACAGACCTATATAGAACCTTCCACCCTACAGAGACCCAATACACCTTCTTTTCAGCAGCCCATGGATCATATTCCAAAATAGACCACGTCATAGCCCACACAAAGAACCTCAGCAAATACAAAAGAATTGACATCATCCCATGTATTATATCTGATCACAGTGGATTAAAGGTAACCCTCAACAACAAAGGATACCACAGAGCCTATACACACTCTTGGAGGCTAAACCCCACGCTGCTATCCAACACTTGGGCCACAGATCAAATTAAAGATGAAATCAACGAATTCATAAGCCACAATGACAAAGAAAACACATCACAAAGAAACCTATGGGACACAGCTAAGGCAGTTCTGAGGGGCAAGATCATTGCACTCAGTACCCACATTAAAAGAATGGAAGCAGAGCAGGTGAATACCCTCACGATGAAACTAAAACAACTGGAGAAACAAGAAATGACAGAATCTAAAACGACTAGGAGGGGAGAGATTACAAAGATTAAAGAAGAGATAAATCTGATTGAAAATAGAAAGACCATTCAACAAATAAATAAGACTAAAAGCTGGTTCTTTGAGAAAATAAACAAAATTGACAGACCCCTTGCAAGACTCACAAAAAAAAGAAGAGAAGAGACTAATATACGTAAAATCAGGGACTCCACAGGAAAAATTACAACAAATACACACGATATTCAAACAATCATAAGGAGCTATTTCCAAAACCTCTACTCAACAAAAAACAATAATTTTACAGAAATGGATCAATTCTTAGAGAAGTACAAACTGCCCAAACTGAACCAAGAAGAAATAAATCAACTAAATAAACCAATAACTTACGGTGAGATACAGGAGGTAATCAAGAACCTCCCTACTAAGAAAAGCCCAGGCCCAGATGGATTCACCAATGAATTCTACAAAACCTTTAGTGAGGAGCTAATTCCAATACTCCTCAAACTCTTCCGCGAAATAGAAACGGAGGGAAAAATCCCGAACTCATTCTACGAAGCTAATATCATACTCATCCCCAAACCAGGCAAAGATCCAACAAAAAAAGAGAACTACAGACCAATATCACTAATGAACACAGATGCAAAGCTCCTCAATAAAATATTAGCTAACAGGATCCAGAAAGTGATCAAGAATATCATACATCATGACCAAGTAGGCTTCATCCCTCAGTCACAAGGATGGTTCAACATCCGTAAATCAATCAATGTAATTCACCACATAAACAGAACTAAAATCAAGAATCACATTGTTATCTCAGTCGATGCCCAAAAAGCCTTTGACAAAATACAACATCCATACCTATTAAAAGCTTTGGAGAGAACAGGAATAGATGGAACATTCCTCAAAACAATAAAAGCCATATACAACAGACCAACTGCTAATATCATATTAAATGGAGAGAAACTTAAATCATTCCCCCTAAACACAGGAACAAGACAAGGATGCCCACTCTCCCCACTTCTGTTCAACATAGTACTGGAATCCCTAGCCATAGCAATAAGGCAAGAGGAGGACATCAAAGGGATCCACATCGGCAAGGAAGAAATCAAGCTATCCCTATTCGCAGACGACATGATCTTATATCTCAAGGACCCAAAAAACTCAGTACCCAAACTCCTACATCTAATAAACCAATTTGGCAAAGTAGCAGGATACAAAATCAATCCACAAAAGTCAGCAGCTTTTCTGTACACCAGCAATAGACAAACAGAAAAGGAAATTATGGAAACGATTCCATTTACAGTAGCCAAAAAAAGAATAAAGTACCTAGGGATCAACTTAACCAAGGACGTGACGGACCTATTCAATGAAAACTACAAAAATCTAATAAGGGAAATCAAAGAAGACACAAGGAGATGGAAAGACCTCCCATGCTCATGGGTAGGCAGAATCAATATAGTGAAAATGGCCATACTGCCCAAATTGTTATACAAATTCAATGCAATACCTATCAAAATCCCAGCCACATTCTTCACTGAAATAGAGAAACCAATCCATAAGTTCATATGGAACAGCAAAAAACCTAGAATAGCCAAAGCAATTCTAGGCAAAAAACATAGTGCAGGAGGTATCACCATACCAGACTTCAAGCTCTACTACAAGGCCATCATAACAAAAACAGCATGGTATTGGTATAAAAACAGATCGGAAGACCAGTGGATTAGAATTGAAGACCCAGAAATAAAACCGCACTCTTACAGCCAACTGATATTCGACAAAGGAGCTAAAGACATACAATGGAATAAACATAGCCTCTTCAACTACTGGTGCTGGGAGAACTGGGCAGCCATATGCAGAAAACTCAAAGTAGACCCAAGCCTATCACCATGCACCAAGATCAACTCAAAATGGATCAAGGACCTCAACATCAGACCTGAATCCTTGAAACTACTGAAGGACAGAGTAGGAAAGACACTAGAACTTATAGGCACAGGAAGGAACTTCCTGAATAGAGTCCCAGGCGCACAACAAATAGGGGAAAGACTCAACAAATGGGACTACTACAAATTAAAAAGTTTCTGCACAGCTAAGGTCATAGCCACCAAAATAGAAAGACAGCCAACGATATGGGAAAGGATATTTACCAGCACAGCAACAGACAAAGGCCTGATATCTGTCATCTACAGAGAACTCAAAAAACTAAGCCCCTCCAAGCCCAATAAACCTATTAGGAAATGGGCAAAAGAGCTAAAGAGAGACTTCACAAGAGAAGATATAAAAATGGCAAAGAAACACATGAGGAAATGCTCAACATCCCTGCTAGTAAAGGAAATGCAAATAAAAACAACCCTGAGATACCACCTCACCCCAGTTAGAATGGCCTATACTCTGAACTCAGGAAACAACAAATGCTGGAGGGGCTGTGGGGAAAGAGGAACCCTTCTCCATTGTTGGTGGGAGTGCAAATTAGTACAGCCACTTTGGAGAACAGTATGGAGGTTTCTCAAAAAGCTCAATATAGACCTACCCTATGACCCAGCCATACCACTCCTAGGCATCTATCCTAAACAGCAAAACCCAAGATATCAAAAGGACATTTGTACTTCCATGTTTATCGCAGCACAATTCACAATAGCCAAAATTTGGAAACAACCCAGATGCCCCTCCACAGATGAATGGATCCAAAAAATATGGTACTTATACACAATGGAATACTACATAGCGATTAGGAATGGTGAAATATTGTTATTTGCAGGGAAATGGTCAGAACTCGAACAAATAATGTTGAGTGAGACAAGCCTAGAACACAGAAAACAAAGGGGCATGATCTCCCTGATATATGACTGTTAACAAAGGGAGATGGAGAGACAGTAGAGACCAAGTCTGTGAACACTGTATATGTGCTTGATACATTGTATACTGCATATGGGTCTACCTGACCTAGACAAGGGATGGGAAAACAGGTTGTAAGATATCACAAGAAATGTACACAATGCCCTACTATGTAACTGCACCCTCTTTGCACAGCACCTTGTAAAAAAAAAAAAATTATGTTCAATTGATAATAAAAAAAAAATAAAAATAAAAAAAAAAAAAAAAAAAAAAAAAAAAAGCTTGAAAAACGAAATTAAGTCAGAACTAAGGAAATGGAAAAACCTCCCATGCTCCTGGATTGGGAGGATGAATATTGGCAATATTGCCAAAGGCTATCTACAAATTCAATGCAATACCCATTAATATCCCAACACCATTTTTTAATGAAATAGAGGAAGCAATCCAGAAATTCATATTTAACAATAAAAGACCTAGAATAGCAAAATCACTCCTAAGCAGAAAGAACAGTGCTGGAGAAATTACAATACCCAACTTCAAGCTGTATTATAAAGCTATAGTAATAAAAACAGCTTGGTATTGGCTCCGGAACAGGCCTGAAGACCAATGGAACAGAATTGAAGACCCAGAAATGAACCCACAGAACTACGCCTACTTAATCTTTGATAAAGGAGCTAAAACAATAGTATGGAAGAAAGATAGCCTCTTTAATAAGTGGTGTTGGCAAAACTGGTTCAACACATGCAACAAACTAAAACTAGATCCTTATATATCACCCTGCACCAAAATCAATTCCAAATGGATTAAAGACCTCGAAATCAAAACAGACACCCTGAAAACAGTAAAGGAAGGAGTAGGAGAAACACTTGGGCTCCTTGGCACAGGACGGAACTTTCTTAACAAAGACCCAGAAATGCTACAAATCAAAGAAAGGTTGGACAAATGGGACTGCATCAAACTGCAGAGCTTCTGCACGGCAAAGGACATAGCTCTCAAGATAAACAGAAAGCCCACAGACTGGGAGAAGTTCTTTACCGGACATTCAACAGACAAAGGCCTCATATCTAAAATATATGCAGAACTAAAAAAAATTACCTTCTTCCAAAACAAAACCACAAAGAACCAATAGCCCCCTCATCAAGTGGGCTAAAGACTTTAAAAGAGACTTCTCTGATGAGGAAATGAGAATGGCCAAGAGACATATGAAAAAATGCTCTACATCACTGGCCATAAAGGAAATGCAAATCAAAACAACATTGAGATTCCATCTCCCCCCAGTAAGAATGTCCTATATCAAGAAAACTAACAATAACAATTGTTGGAGGGGATGTGGCCAAAAGGGAACCCTACTTCATTGTTGGTGGGAATGTAAACTGGTTCAGCCACTCTGGCAAGCAGTATGGAGATTCCTCAGAAGGCTAAATATAGAACTCCCCTATGACCCAGCAGCCCCACTTTTGGGTATCTATCCAAAAGACCACAAACAAAATCACAGTAATGCCACCAGCACGACAATGTTCACTGCAGCACAATTTGTCATAGCGAGAATCTGGAACCAACCCAGATGCCCCTCAGTAGATGAATGGATCAGGAAAATGTGGTACATATACACAATGGAATTTTATGCCTCTATCAGAAAGAATGACATTGTCCCATTTGTAAGGAAATGGAAGGACTTGGAAAAAGTTATACTAAGTGAAGTGAGCCAGACCCAAAGAAACATGGACTCTATGGTCTCCCTTATTGGGAATAATTCGTACAGGTTTAGGCAAGTCATAGCAGAGCATCACAAGGCCCAATAGCTATACCCTTGTAAACACATAAGATGATGCTAAGTGAAATGAACTCCATGTTATGGAAACAATTGTTATATCACAGTTGTAACTACTTTCAACGTCCCATGTTTATATGTAGCTTTTATTATTGATGATGTTCTTGTATCACCTTTCTGTGGTTGTACCTACACTATCTCTGTAATCTTATCTGAGTATATTGGAAACCGTATATACTGGTATTGGATGCAGGAAATTGAAAGGGAATACCAAATTTGAGAGACACAGGGTAAAAAAAAGACAAACAACTACAAAAGCAATACTTGCAAAACTGTTTGGTGTAAGTGAACTGAACACCTCCGTGGGTGGGGGGGGAGGGAAATGGGGAGGCGGGAGGGGGGTATGAGGGACAAGGTAACAAACTGTACAAGAAATGTATCCAATGCCTAACGTATGAAACTGTAACCTCTCTGTACATCAGTTTGATAATAAAAACTTGAAAAAAAATTAAAGAAATAATATTAGTTCTTCACAAATTTTCCTGTCTCCTATTTCACTCCCTTTTTAAGTCAGTTACTCCTGAAGCTAAATTACTCACAACATCATAGCTCCATCTTTGGGATTCATAGAAAGCTCCACAGTACCTTTCCTCAGCTGAGGCAATGGTGTTAGAGCACCCTGGACACATTTGTCTCCAAAGGGGTGATTAGCCCCTACAGAGCAGGAACCAGAGTTCTTCAACTTTCTAGTCCTTCCCTGCAGGGATAAACTCACTCTGCCCCCCTTCTAGTACTCTTTTAATATAAATAAAACTACCTAATGTTCCAGAGTCATTAACATTTGGCCATGCTGGCCCTCTCATTTATGCTACACTAAGGGAAAGCCTCTGGGAAAGATTCCAGAGATCCTCAGGTGTATTGATCCTTCCTTGTACCACCTGTTTATGACAATATCTGTTGCTGGGCACCATGGCTATTTGCTTTCCAGGCTTCTTCCTTTTAACAACTATTATCTCCATCAATGCAAGAACTTCATCTACTTTATCACTTGAGCCACTACCTGGGCCAATGCCTAGTAAACAGCAAGTACTCAATAAATATTAGTGGATGTATAGTATATACCTCTTCAATAGATAGTTGTGCACCTAAGAAAAATATTAATAAGTATTTGTTTCTAAATGAAAGAACAATAATTGAACATTATTTTCTTCGCAAAGGCTCTTTTATAAACTCTTGCCAACTCTGTGAGGAAAACATTAACCATTATTTCCAACCTAATATTACAAGTTAAAAAAATCACTTGCAAAGACATCAGTTAAAACAGAACTTACAAGCTTTGGCAAAAATTATTTCTGGCCTCTTTTCTGACTTCCAAACATGCCTACCTTTAGAAAGAATCAATTTTTGTAATAATTTTAATAGCACAAAGACAACTACATCTACTTTATTTTGTTATGTACCTAAAATATGCAAAACAGAAAAACTTTTTATTTATCATCTTAGGAGATTTTTTTCTATTTGTAGGAATATATTAATTATGCTTTATAAAAATAACAAACACCTATTAATGCATTCCAGGAAATTGTTGGAGAAAACTAAATTATTTTAAAGTAGAAATTAAAACTAACAGTGTATGGTATACTATTCAACATATTAGTTCTTAAAATTGGTAATGTGTATTATATAAAACTTACATTGTAAAGCATATTATAGAGGCACTGAGTAATAGATTTTTTCACTTCCATTCATACTTACATAGAATTTCAAACATTTTATTAAATCTATTGGATTAATGTCATTTACATTTAAAGTAATTTAAATTTAAAGTAATAAGGACAGTGGAAATCTAAATCCCATTAATGTCTTTGAAAGATATATGAGAGGCAAGAAATAATTTTTTCAAAGCTTATCAGTTCTGTTTCAACTGGTGCCAGCTCCTATGATCTCAGTACAAACTACACTGATATTATCACCTTTTTGAAGACTAATTTCACAAGAACATAAAATTGCGGGGGAATAAATGAAATGATTTGGAAGAATAGAGGTAGCTATTGGGAAAAGACAATATATCCAAAGTAGTGTTGCCTTTTGTCCACATCCCTGCCAACATCTGTTGTTACTAGTATTTTTGATAATGGCCATTGTAACTGGGGTGAGGTGGAATCTCAGTGTTGTTTTGATTTGCATTTCTTTTATGGCCAGAGATGTTGAAAATGTCTTCCTGTATGTTATTCCTCTTCAGAGAAGTCTTTCTATAAGTCTTTAGCTCTCCTATTACTGGGGTGGTTGTTTCTTTGAGGATTTGTTTGGGGGTTAATTTTTTTGAGCTCTAAGTATATTTTAGATATGAGGCCTTTGTCTGTTGTATAGCTAGTGAAGGAAGACCGTCTCCCAATCTGTAGACTTTCGATTTATCCTTTGAGTTAGGTCATTTGCCATGCAGAAGCTCTACATTTTAATGCAATCCTATTCAGCCTTCTTTGATTTGTTGTGTTTTAGGATCTTAGGAAGTTTTGCCTATGCCAAGGAACTCTAGTGTTTCACCTATTCTGTCCTGTAACATTTTCAGCATATCTGATTTTACCTCAAGTTCTTTGATTCATTTAGAATTAATTCTGGTGCAGGGTGATATATAAGGATCTAACTTCAATTTTCTACACCTACTTAGCCAATTCTGCCAGCATCAAGTCTGTGTTGAAGATGCTGTCTTTCTTTCATCTTGTTTGTTTGTTTTGGCTCATTTATCAAAGAATAGATGGCCATAGAACTGTGGGTTCATTTCTGGGTCTTCAAATCTATTCCATTGTTCCTCAGTCCTGTTCATATGCCAGTACCAAGCTGTTTTTATAACTATGTCTTTATAATAGTTTGAAGTTTTGTATTGATATTCTTCTAATACTATTCTTCCTACTAAGGATTGTTTTTACTATTCAGGGTCTTTTATTATGCCTTATGAAATTTGGCATTGCTACTTCTATTTCATTAAATATTGTTTTGGGGATATGGATGGGTATTGAATTGAATTTGTAGATAGCTTTTGGAAGTAGTGACACTGTTGGTGGGAATGTAAACTTATTTAAACACTGTGGAAAGCAGTATGGAGATTCCTCAAAAGGCTAAACATATAGCTCCCTATGGCCCAACAATTCCATTCCTGGGCATTTAACTAAATAACCACAAATGAGGCCCACTAAAGATACCAAACAACTATGTTCATTGCATGACTATTTACCATAACCAAGACATAATCAACCCAGATGCCCCTCAGTGGATGAATGGATCAAGAAAATGTGATACACACACACACACACACACACACACACACACAGAGGTCCATATACAATGGAATTCTATGCTTCAATCAGAAAGAATTTCATCACCCCATTCATTAAAAAAAAAAAAAAGACTTGGAAAAAAACATATTAAGTAAAGTAAGCCAGACCCAAAGAAACATAGGCTGCCTGGTTTCCTTATAGGTATATGTCTAGGACAGTTCTAGCAGAGGATCACAATAGCTCAATATCTATGTACATATGAAATTGTAAAATAATGCTAATAACATTAAACTAAAAGATATGGAAAAAAGGAGCTTTTTTCTTCATGTTCTATATTAAGTTATTTCTATTTTGTTTTGCATTTTTCCTTTGGCTTACCCCCTGTAGTGACTGTATTTTATTTCAGTATCCTTTGTATTGTATATAAGTTTATCTGATTTGGGGATAGGAAGGGGAATCATGGAAATGGTGAGACAATGAACAATGGGTGAACCAATGCAATAGTTGTACTCACAAGACACTGTGTTGGAAATGAACTTTACAACTTGGGCAGCACAGGAGTTAGGAGGGATAGTGGGAGTAAGCAGGGAGGAGGTAACAATGTTCGACAAGAATTGTACTCATTTCTTACTTATGTAAATCTAACCCCTCTGTACATCACCTTTCCAATTAAAAAACAGATAAGGATTAAAATATGTGTGTATATATATACATATACATACATATATATACACAAAGTAAAAGTTCAAAATTTGGTTTAAAATTTTGATCACATACCTTTATTAATTACTACCTTATATTTCCATTAGGTAGACCTACATTCAAAGAAAATTTACACTTAAAAAGAAATACACAGAAATATTTTTGGTTAAGGCCTATTGTGGGACAAATTTTCCTTCAGCAAGATAGGTTGCCTTGTAGATGATTTCAAAATCCATATTACTCTTCAGAATACTCTAGAGTTAATTTCACAAAATTATTATAAAATCCAGTTCATCTAAACCAACACACGCAGATTCTCTCTAGGATTTTAACTTATAAAATTACTTAAAATATGTACCAATCTTAATTTTTTGAATGTTTTTATTATCGTTAAGTAGTTGTACAAAGGAGTTGATCAAGAAGTTTATGAATCCAATGCATCTTGATCACTGTCATCCTTTTCAACATTTCCATCTATCCCCCCAACCCTACCTGTCCCTTACTTATTTTAATTTTAGGTTATACATTTGTCATAATTTAGGTTATGCTTTTTAACAAAGCAATTTATGTGCACAATGCATCTTAATTTGTGTGATAGCTTCAACATGTTTAACCCCCTTCGAATCACTCTTTCCATTTTATTTCTTAATTCTGTGGTATATGCAATGATCTCTTGCCAGCATTTTCTCTCCCTTTCATCTTCTTCTACCCCTCTTTCCTTGGTCTCACCCTTCACTTTTGCAAGTACCCATTTCTTGGTTATTATTTTGTTTGGCTTTGAATTATACTAATTTTTTAAAAGACCCTGGATACTGTTCTAACAGGTATTAGAACTGGGAAAGGGGAAGGGAATATCAAAATAGAGAGACAAAGGACAAAAAGACAAACCATTCCAAAAGCAATACTTACAAAACCATTTGGTGTAAATCAACTGCACAACTCTTGTGGGGAGAGGAAAATGGGGAGGGAGGAGGGGGGAAGTGAGGGAGGAGGTAACAAGTTGAACTAGAAATGTACTCACTGCCTTACATATGCGTCTGTAACCCCTCTGTACCACACTTTGACAATAAAGAAAAAAGTGTTGTTTGTGTTTGTTTTTTAAGACTAAGTCAAAGCCAATTTTAATTTTTTAAACCAAGTTTATTTCTGGATTTCTAAAAACTAAATAATCACAATAATTAATTTTTTGAATGAAATCAGATTATGTTGTTCCCAATAGGAACACAATGATAGAGACTGCTAACCTTATACACAGTACTGGGCAAGTAGAGGCACAGCTCTGCTCTACACATTCAGAATTGGACCATAAAATCAATGTAGGAGAAAAACAGTTTCAGATGATGATCTAGTCAACACTGTAAGTATTAACCTGAAACAATATAATATTTCTCCCTAAAGCTTTCCTCACAATCATTGAAAATAAGATTGTGATTATTCATTCAAAAATGATCATGGAGAAGTGAGTGCTGGTGGCTTATGCCTGTGATCCTAGATACTCAGGAGGCTGAACTCTGATGATAGAGGTTACAAGCCAGCCCTGACAGGAAAGATCCTGAGACACATATCTCCAATGAGCCACCAGCTGATGGCTGATGGTGCTAGCCTTGAGCACAAAAGCTCAGGGAGAGCACACAGGCCCTGAGTTCAAGCCAGATGACCACCACCACCATCAAAAACAACTAAGATTATGGAGAATATCAAAAATTAAAATAAAAAAGTCTCCCCTTCCTCTTCTCCCTTTTTCTTATCCTTTTAAAAACTTCTAGTTACCAAAGAAATAGAAATTCCCTGCAAAATGGAATAAAGATAAGGGAAAAAAGCAAGAAAAAATAAGAAATTAAAAGCAATAGAAAATAAAAATATGAAAATATAAATCCTACTCATCTTTCCTAGTTACTTTCTCCAGTAGAAAACTTTTAATTCCCTGACAATCTTTTTTTTTCATTTTTCTTTGTACTTAGGCTTGTTTATTTATATATCTATATATTTTTACAGAAGTCCTCCTCACACTTCATAGTTTTACATTTTAGTTTTGTAACTTAAAATATATTTAGACACTTTCCTAGAAAGTGAGAAACTGAGAACTTGAACAGAAAAGTCCATGAAACTTATCTCCAATTAACTACCAAAACAAGTAGAGCTATGGTTCAAGTGGTAGAGCAACAGCCCTGAGTGATAACTCTAAGTACAGTGCCCAGGTCGTGAGCTCAAGCCCCAATACCAGAAATAAAACTTAAGAAATTGCTCTAAGATGGGTACAGTGACATACAGCTACATTCCTAGCTAGTCAGAAGGCTCAAATCTGAGGATAAGGTTTGAAGCCAGCCTGGACAGTGTCTGATGTGAGCAAAAAGGGTTAGTTCAGGGCCCAGTATCATGAGCACATGGTTCACACGCACATGCATATACAAACACACACATACACACAAACAAAAAAAAATTTTTTTTTAACCATTAAAAGTAAAAGGGCTTTAGGGTAGAGTAAGGTATAATGTCTATCTAGTAAGCACAAGGCCCTGAGTTCAAACCAAAAAAGCACACACACACACACACACACACACACTCACACTTCTTCCAACAACCTGAACACAGCTGAAAGAGATTATGTTAAGTGAAGTGACACAGTGGAATGACCACACCATGTTCTCAAAGTCAAAAAAGGTGTTTTCATGGAGTATAATAGTAGCCATTAGAGGTAGGTAAAGAAAGGGAGAAACAGACGTGGAGGTTGGTAAAACATATAGTTAGAAAGGAAAATAAATTTAACTTTTGAGTGTCGAACAATTCTAGTTCACAACTCTATCTACCAAAAAATAAATAAATAAAACAACTGTAAGAGAGTAGTTGGAGGCTTTGCATCTAATAAATTACAAGTGCTAATGTCATAGGAAAGCTAATCAACCAGATTTGATCATTATATGTTTTATACATATATAAGGTGATTATGGTGTACTCTTACGATACACTATTATGTGTCAATAAAAGTAAATAAATGCATGTTTTTGAAAGTTGCCCTAAACTTCCATGACTTATTTATAATTCTTGACAATATTTTAAATTTTTATTTACTTATTTTTATTGTCAAGGTGAAGTACACAGGGGATACAGTTACATACATTAGGTAGTAAGTACATTTGTTGTCCAACTTCATATCTCCTCCCTCATTTTTCTACCACTTCCCTCCTCCTCACCCCCCCTCCCCTGAGCTGTATAGTTAGTTTACTACATATGGTCTTGTAAGTAATGCTGTTGCATTGCTTTGCCTTTTACCCTTTGTCTCATCGTTTTTTAATGTTTCCCCTTCCTTAATTTAGACAGACATATATAAAATACCCAGGGTACAAGAATCAAATACAGTTTCACCAGGGGCTAAATCATAGGGAAGATGAACAGTGGAAAAAAGAAATAATTTCACATAGTAGGCTGAAAATAATAACCTCAATGATAAATGACTTGCTCCCATATTTTGGAGGTTATTTCTCTTAGCATCATCTTATGTGATCATATTCCCCTAGCTATTGAGCAAGATACAGTGATCATCTACTGGGATTGTCCTAGACATACACTAATTATTACCAATAAGGGAGACGATAAGTTTATGTTTCTTTGGATCTGGCTCACTTCACTTACCATGATTTTTTTGGTAAGTCTTCCCATTTTCTTATGAATCAGGCAATGTCATTTCTGATAGAAGTACAGAATTCCATTGTGTATATATACCTAATTTCTTGATCCATTCATCTACTGAAGGGCATATGACAACATATTAAAATAATGATATCTAATTTTTTATGACCTGCATCCCAGAAAATACTAAAGGCAACTCTCACAAGAATCTGTTGTACAAACAATTTTGCTGGAAATAAATGAAGTATTTATAGAAAAACTATTCTCAGCACAAAATAACTAATCATTTGATGAAAAAATATCCACATATCTCTAAAAGAACAAAGATAAAATAACTATGGGATTGGACTTCAACAAACCAGAGTAAAATTATTCATTAGTCAAAAATGAAAAACAAACTTCATAATATTATTCTAAGAAATCACCAAGGTAAGATTAACTAGAAGAATGGGAAAAATGAGACATTCACTATATTTATTCAGTATTATATTCCATAGAGTGAGAAACTGATATAATTCTTAAGATGAATTTCAGTTTCAGATGTTTAAATAATTTTTCCTCTGAAAATTTCCATGAATGCCAAGCAAATACTTTCAAATCAAAATGTTTTTCATACTTGAACATTTTCCAATTTTAGTGGAAGTTTAGAGATAAAGATCTGCCTTGTATAATTAAAACAAAAAAGAATATAATTTAAAAATTGGTAAACTAATGACATAGCATAAACAGAGATAATATGGACAGGTTTAGTTTAGAGATACTTAGTTTTTATTCATCACTATCTCCATTAATTCTAAGAATAACATTTTGTAGGCATGATTACATGTTCTCCAGGCTCAAGAATGGAAAAATGAAGGCTTCCTTCTACCATCTCAAAAACTCTCTGTCATGTGTGCACAGTGAACAGAGATCAGGAATGCCTAAACTCATACCTGAGAGATTACAGCAAGTTAAATTTTTAGACCTGATTGTCTAACCTGGCAATAGTTATTATTATCTCATAGTTCTTATGTGTACATGAACTAAGATAATGAACAAGTGCCTAATACCATGACAGTACCAGCTCAGTTTTACCATAGCTCATTAAGAAGCAGTGATTCACACTCTTCCAGAGGTACCTCATGCAGCAACAAAACTGAAATCCATCAGTATTTCCCATACATGCCATAATTCATGCTACTTCCTCATCAATCCATGTCTTTCTCCTTCAGCAACACTAGTAAAATCTCTTCTATAAACACTTTTACAAATGTCACTTCACGAAGTCTTTTTTCCAAAACTTATCTGTTATCAGAGCTCACAGTAGATAGGATCTTCCCCTACTATTATATGTGGCCTTAAGAATATAGGCCCATGTAAAATTTTCTTTTAAAAAATTGCTATTATCTTTAAGTAGCTGTACAAAGGGATGTCAACTCAATATGTCACTTTATGGGTACAATGCATTTTGATCAATGTCACCTCCTTCATAATTCTCCTCCAATCGTCCCTCAATTTATCTAGTCCCATTTTAAGCTCTTGAAAAGGATATACTATCATATTCCTGTAATACCTTCAATAGCTACAACAGTATACACAAAACTATGCATTGATTTGAAGGTTTTGCAGAGAGTATAAGTACTTTTAGAGGTATGTGCAAATATATAAGTCTATGGGAAAATGTTTCTACTCAGTGTGTTCGTTCCATCAATGTGACTTAAATCCAACCTAGTTTATGTAATAGTTTAGTCACTGTGTTGGAAGATTACAACTGTTTCCTAGTCTTGCTGCTAGTATAATTGGTGCCATTTTTCCATTATTTGAAATTTATCTTTGGCATTTTACCATTCTTTTTTTTTTTTTTTTTTTTTTTTTGCCAGTCTTGGGGCTTGGACACTGTCCCTGGCTTCTTTTTGCTCAAGGCTACCACCACTCTGGCACTTGAACCACAGCGCCACTCCTGGCCATTTTCTATATATGTGGTACTGAGGAATTGAACCTAGGGCTTCATGTATACAAGGCAAGCACTCTTGACACTAGGCCATATTCCCAGCCCTCTTTGGCGTTTTAGAAACAAAATGGAATATAGCTTTACTCTTTCAAAATAAGTCTTTTCCAGAAACTGCCTTATCATTTAATTAAGTTAATTAATTGCATTTAAATTATATTAACTTTAATTTATACTAATTAACAATTTTAAATATTTTATGAAATACTAATTTTATAAATTTATTAAGTTAATATCACTTAAATTAATGCAGCATTATTAATTTACACCTTTACTAATTAATTTTATAAAATATAAATAATACTAATGTTAAATTTTATTTATATACAATTATATTAAATTAATAATCAATGAATCTTACATATAATGTATGATAAATACTTCAATTCTCTAATTTATATATTCAAGTACTATTACTTAAATTTTATTCTAAAAGTAGAAGTAACTCACTTTACCATAACTTCCTTTAGCACTATCAACATTATCATCTATATAACAATAATCAATAAAATAATATGGGAATATGAATACAGATGATGTAAAATAGTACAAACATGTAATGTGTTAAAGCTTAAAAGCAAATTCAAGCAAAATAAAACAATTCTCTTTAACACAATAAGAAATTAATATATCTGCAAGAAGAAAAGGCCAATGAAGAGCATTAAAAAAGTTATTATCCTATAACAATGTTAATGTTAATAATTTGACTTGAATAAGAAGTTTACAGAGAATAGTATGATATAACACACCATCGAGAAGTAGCAAAAATTTCAACTTTCACTATTCTCTTTGTTGAAGAAGCTTAGAGTAGTAAATAATTTACTACTGTCATCAAACTGATCTGGTATGTTATCGCAAGTCACAAACTCAGCTAAAGTAAAAACTTTAATCTAATAATATGAACAGATGTCTATTAGGGATCATGTTAAAACCACCAACTTCATTTTGGTAGGTATCTTATCTCTCATAAAATATGTTGCTAGACATAAAGTGTCACTGGTTTACCTCTAAATGATCCAGCCCCTTCAGGAAACTGGGTGTAGCTTTAATAAAATGGGACTCATAAGTTTTTATTACATTTATAATGAATACTTTTCAGTTTTATAGGCTCTTTGAAGGAGCAATTTAGTTTCTCTATTAAAATATGAGTTTATATCTTTCACTACTTTCAGGTTTCAATTTTATGCAGCTACCACTCTAAATATAAATGAAGATATTGAAGTTTTATTAAAGGTATAGGGTTATTTTTACTGACATGTGTGGGATATGTTTACAAAATTACAAGGAAAAGAAAAGAAGGATAAAAATCTTTTTCTATTCTGATTATTTCTATATCTTCCATCATAGAAATTAATCAATGGCTACATCAAGATATATAGCATATTTATGCATTAATAAAGCAAGATTTATGGTATTGCTCTGCTTAGAATAAAATGTTTTTAAAATGTCTTCTTGGCAGTGTGAAGAGTGTAATACTATTTAATTTTACTTGGCAGATCTTTAAACACATTCTTTACTATATCCAGTGCAACCATATAATATTTTCAGACATTCTGAATTTACTTAAACCATCAAAGTTTAATTCTACCTCAAAAGCAGGGCTGTACAACAAACTCAACATAGACACAAAATTTTTGTTTGTTTAATTTCTAAGTGAAAGAATCTGTGATTTACTGGCTCCTATAGAAGAAACAGATCATTTTTAGTGACTAAGGCATTAGCTCAGCCCATAAAGAACTCCAAATTGTACAAGAAATGTGCCCACTGCCTTATGTATGGAACTGTAACCCCTCTGTACATCACTTTGACAATAAATAAGTAATTATTTAAAAAAAAAAAAGAACTCACTACGAGAGAAATGGCAGAGAGAAATAAACAGTAAGAAAAGTGATTTGGCTGAAATAAACACTAGCTACAATAAATATCTACATGAATCATAAATAATTCAACAGTAATTTTGGAACTACTGAAGAAGATCAATCAACTCTGAACACAGAAAGACTATGAAATTGGGGTTGCACCTAGAAAGATAACTGAGAATTCACCAAATAGATGCAAGACGAAAAAGCACTGTGAACAATAGAAAGTACACATAATCAATTCCCACTAAGATGTTGTACTCATGCACCAATTAATGTTTTCATGGTTCTTAATTACTTTATACAAAAACAATCTCAATAAAAATACAGTGTTGTAGTGAAAACACTATATTTTTCCTAGTGCACTTTCAGATTCTGTCTTCCCCAAGGCAAAATCAGATCTTATTCTTTTAATCATGCTTCAAATCTTGGCTTTGTTTGGATATTTGGCTGTTTGGGGATATTTATGTTCTTCTAAGAAATATATAATATAAATCTAGCATCACATTCATACCCTCACGTTGACACAACACAAATAATTTATGAATTGGATACAAAAATTATGGCTACATTCTATGATTATATGGAGAAAAGCAATGTGCTAGCACAGACCAACTTTCACAACATCAAAGCCATAAGCAATTGCTTTAACTTCAAAGAGGAACTTTTATACAATTTTTGGAGAATTCCAACATAACTACTATACTGTGCATATTTTTTATGAATTGGCATTTTAAGAATCTATACCTCAATGAAGTAATATTAAGTGAGGACTCTAAGAGATTATTAGATTGGAGGGCTTCATACTCAGTAGTACATTAATGCCCTTACAAAAGATGCCAAAAGAGTTTCCTGGCCCCTTCCATCATGTGAAGACATAGCAAAGAGGAACTGTGTTTTTGGACAGACACACCCTGCCTAGATCATAAGCTTCATTGCCTTCAGCCTTTGAAAATCAATTTCTCTTGTTTATTTGCTTCCTAGATAAGGCATTTTGTTATAGTAGCCCAAACGAATAACTGACACATACTCATCATCCTAAAAATGAGATGCAAGTCCCAAAGCACTACTGTCTAGAGATAATTTCCTTCTTTATTTTACTACAAGTTTCTAGTATTGTGGTTTTAAAAGAAAAGTTCTAGGGCAGGGTTGTCACCAAGTAACAATAAGGAGCGAAATAAAGGATTTCCATTTCCTTTGATATCAAATTATTAACTTCCATGATCTCCACCATTGAAAGGAAAGGTCAGTACAATTAAAATCTATTGATAAAAGACAAACTTGCCTGAAAAGGGAGCTGTTAACTAGAATGTTGACCTCTGTGTCTGCCTTGTGAATAATTCCCTGATGGCAAGGTTCATGAATCAAAAATAACTGCACTTGCCATGAACCCATAGCTTCCTATCATGTAGAATTCATTGTTACAGAAGTACCTTCCTTTCTCCTGTGGAGGGAGGTCTATCATTTGAGCTGATCTACTCCAAATAAGCCCAATAGGGCAAAGATGAGTGTCCTCACAGTTAGTTTCACTCATGAACCCGGCCAGTGATTCAAGTGCCTCTACTTTATTCTAGGTTGGTGTACTCTAATGATCCACAGTAAAGAGGATATGTAGAATTGACTGTTCACACAGACTTGCTGAAACAGTGCTAAAATATAACATCAAAGAAAGACATTATCTGAGTATGAAGCGAGTTTGGGAAATGGACTACTCTTTAGGAATGGAATAAAGAGATAATAAGTGATTTTACACTACAAACTCTAGCTGACCCAATAATGATGGATTAGTAGAGTGGAAGTAGGCAAAAGAATATAAAGGATGTTGTGGAAAGCTAGCCTCCTGGAATCCACATTGGAAAGTGGTAAATTATAACATGCAAGCAAATTATTCAACTAAAAACATGCAAGCAAGAAACCCACAGGTGTCCACCATATATTGGCATTACATTGTGTCTTTGGTGCAGAAAACTGGACATTGGTCTCTTGCTCCAAATTATAAACATGTATAGTTAAATCTAGACCCTGGCAAATCAAAATTTTGCTACTAGACAATTAGAATAAAAACTAAAACATCTTAAATTACAACTACCTATTTAAACATATGTACCATTGAGAGGAAAAGATCCTAAGTATGATATTTCATTTGAGATGAATTGATTGAAACAAAATGTTTCCATAAAAAGTTAACATATTAATACAAAACACAATTTATGTATTTTGTTTCACCACATCCATTCAATGAACACTTGTTGAAGGCATCTGATGGGCCAGGCACTGTTGTTGGCACTGGGAAATAACTACAAGCAGAATAGATACCTGTGGTGCTCTGTTGCTGTTCTGATTCAATTAAAGGAGACAGACAATAAACAAACAAAAATATATGGTATGTCAGTGAACAATAGGTGCTTTTAAAATAAAAAATGCAATTATGTTTCTAAAACCAAACAATCACTAAATAAGCATATAAAGGTCAAGGATAGACCTATCAGAGCTTCACAAGAGTCAACACCTACATACATATGATTATATAAGTGAGGCTAAGCAAAATGAACTCCAAGAGATGGATGAACTCCAAGAGATGGAAACAGGAGGATTTTATCATGTCATTAGGTTTCACATACTAGGTAAACTTCCTGTGGCCCACCCCATGTGGTCACTGTATAAGATTTTGGTTCACTGGATATCGCATATATGCTTATCTGAACTAGGGAAGGAAAAAAAATGAGGGAGGGTGTAACAAATAGGAAAAGAAATGTACTCAGTACCTTATTATGTAACTGTACCCCCTCTGTACATCACCTTGTCAATAAAATTTAATTTAAAAAAAAAGAAATAAAACTGTTGCAAAAGCAAAAAATAAAAAATAAATAATGCAAGAAGACTACAGAGAACCAGGAAGAATATATTTTAAATATGGCTATCCAGAAATTCTAGACATTTTTTTTTAATTTTTTGTCTTCGATGGGGACTTTAACTTGGTATGTGCTGCTTTCACCCATTGTCTGATATTCTTCCACCAGAGTCATGCCTACAACCCAAAGATCAATTTTTTTTAAGAAACAGAAAATGTTTAGGACAGAGTAGATTAGGTTTATATTGCACTAAAATAAGTCAATGGCTTTAAAAAATTAAACCTAGTAAAACAAAGAAACCTGAAGAATTAGAACCATACTGCTACTTAATCTGCCCTGTCATAGTCAAACATTAGTTAAAATAGCTTACGTTTGATTTACTCTTCTCCATTTTCTAGAAGGAGAGACACTGGTTTAATACCAAAAAAAAAATATATCCTTAGGATATCATGCAATATAATCAGTGGCAGAAAAAGATAGTCCAGAATACTTGAGAAAATCCAGCAAACTATAAAACTTCTCTTGAAAACAATTCCTGTGCGTGGGATCATTACAATGATTACCCTTGTAAGAATTTTGTTAGGAATGAGTTAAAAATGGTTTCTTTAATAATACAAAAGATCTCACTGTACGAAATTGCTGCATAGAGTAGCCTTACAGATCAGTCATATTCTTAAAGTCTAACCATTACAATCTAATCTCAGCAACAAACTAAATGTCGCTTTAGAAAAATCATCTATCACCTTTCCAAGGGTCTGCATTTTAAAATATTATTCTAAAATAGTATCATTTCTCTAGTAGATGAGAAATTATCATGTTCTATCTAAGAATTTTTCAATGACTTGAGACAAATCTTGCTGTGAGTAGCTTTGAAAATCGTTTCAAAGCCCACAGTACTCACTATGCAAATACCTCATGGGAGGTATCTACCTTTAAAATGCATTTTACAAATCCCTTCTATTGAAAATAAGTTACAATGTGAACTATAACTCATAAAACAAAATCTTATTTTAGTTTCTAATAAGCCTCAGAGGATATAGTCACCTCTGCATTGTAATATCCATGATAAATTATGGTTAAAATATAATATTCTGGATGATTTTCCATGTTTAAAAACTATTTGATAATACTGATTTATTGATCTAGTTGCATTAGTAATGAATTAATTATATACTGAAACATTTCAATAATAAAAGTTCTGTATTTTTCTACTCTTACATGAAAATTCTGTACTATTCCTGCTATTTAGATTTCCTAGAACAAATTTAAACAACCTGGCTACCACCTATGTGCATGAGGTTCTTCCACAATAAAATATTATGGTGATAGTACTTCCCTATGCAATTTAGGTTTCATGACAGCCAGCGATGATATTTGGCTATGCATGATGATATTTTGTTATGCCAATTTAAGAAATTAATATGGTACAGGAGCTAACTGATCTACCCAACATCATAGGGTAAAATGTTACATTCAAATCACAATATTTTATGTGTCTACTGCTAGAATTTCTTCTGGTAAACATTTACTATATCAGAATTATACAAAGTAATTCTATTTTCTCATAGAAATAAAATTACCTTTACCATGGACCAGATGCTAAATAATATGGAAAAATGAAATGTTATGCTTAATTCTTTTATAGAATTATAAAATTCTTTTATAGATTATAAGTCACATCATTTGAAAACATATATAAATTTGGAAGTAATAATACTTTATATGTTTTTGCCACAACAAAAACCTAATTTACAAAAAGGAAAAGGAAATAATGATAATAATCTCATTTAACTCTATTTCCTCTATCAATCCAAAGAAAGTATCTGCCAGACAGGTACCTAATTTTTTTTTTTAAAAATTTATTGTCAAACTGATGTACAGAGAGGTTACAGTTTCATAAGTTAGGCACTGGATACATTTCTTGTACTGTTTGTTACCTCCTCCCTCATTCCCCCTCCCCCTCTCCTTTGCCCTCTCCTCCCTCCATGAGTTGTTCAGTTGCTTTACATCAAACAGTTTTGCAAGTATTGCTTTTGTAGTCATTTGTCTTTTTATCCTGTGTCTCTTGATTTTGATATTCCCTTTCAGTTTCCTAGTTCTAATACCAGTATACACGGTTTCCAATGTACTCAGATAAGATACAGTGATAGTGCAGGTACAACCACAGGAAGGGGATACAAGAAGATCATCAACAAAAGAAGCTACAGTTTCACATGGCATGATGAAAGTAATTACAATAGTGATATAACAGTCATTTCCATAACATGGAGTTCATTTCACTTAGCATCATCTTATGTGTTCATAAGGGTACAGCTATTGGGCTCTTGTGATCTTCTGCTGTGACTAGCCTAAACCTGCGCTAATTATTCCCTATGAGGGAGACCCTAGAGTCCATGTTTCTTTGGGTCTGGCTCACTTCACTTAGTATAATTTTTTCCAAGTCCTTCCATTTCTTTACAAATGGGGCAATGTCATTCTTTCTGATAGAGGCATAAAATTCCATTGTGTATATGTACCACATATTCCTGATCCATTCCTCTACTGAGGGGCATCTGGGTTGGTTCCATATTTTAGCTATGACAAATTGTGCTGTGATGACCATTGTTGTGCTGGTGGGTTTAGTGTGTTCTTGTTTGTGGTCTTTTGGGTAGATTCCTAAAAGTGGGGCTGCTGGGTCATAGGGTAGCTCTATGTTTAGCCTTCTGAGGAATCTCCTCCATACTGCTTGATAGAGTGGCTAAACCAGTTTACATTCCCACCAACAATGAAGTAGGGTTCCCTTTTGGCCACATCCCCTCCAACTTAATTTTTAAGACAAGAAAACAATGGGGATAGGGGAGCAATGCTCAAGTGGTAGAGCACCTGTCTAGCAAGCATGTGACCCTGAGTTCAAACACCAGTCCTATAAAAAGAGAAAAAAAGAATAAACAGGAACATAAAAGATTTATAGAAAACAAAACCAAAGAATATGGAAGAGTACATGCAGGGAGGAAGATTTCAAGTTAGGTATTTATGGAACAGAAAAATTCTGAGGACCTCTATGTGCCAGGAATAATGAAAGAAAGCAAAGCAGACTAAGGCAAAGTTCTGACATTTGAAGTTTAGAGATGCAACAAAAAAGGCAATAAAACAGAAAATCATGTAAGATATTAACTGTTAACTATAAAATAGTGATCGAAGAACAAAAGTCTTCAGGTAAAATTGTTTATTGAGAAAAAAGTCTTCTTGAAAATTGTATTAAAAATGTTAATTGGCCTGCCCATTTTCTCTAAGCAAGCAGTAACCCAGGATAAGTAGCACAGGGGTCTCCGGTACCAGTGGGGCCATGAGCATGGCATCTGCACTTAGAGCTTGCAGTTTGTTTACAGGCAAAGGCCATATGTGTAAACCAAGCCTCAGTGGCACCAAATTTTCCTGGGTTTGATTCCCTACTTTTTTCACATTAATTAAAGAAAACACTTTTATAAATGACAAATCCCAAAGCTACAAAACTGACATATTCAATCTATATTTCCACCTAGAAAAAGAGCCTTACTAACACGATTGTTGAGGGTAGAATGAGAGGTAAGATGCCACTATGTAATAAGAATGAATTATTTTCATGAATATATCTCAGCTATTACACTTCTACATACTGACTTCTATACTATAACTGCTATATAAATATCACAAAGCATAGTTACAGGGTGATTTATTTTATTTATTGAATTATTTTTAATTAAACATTTTTATTGCTTTTTATTTTATTTTGAAACACTGATAGTAAGGTATTTTCCATCACAAGTTAAGACATGATAATGAGTCCAATAAACTGAGATGGAGGAAAAGAATGGCCTTAGAATAGCCTGAACATATTTTGATGACTTAGGAAAATTACTATAAAGAGTGATTACATTACATAGATATGCAATAATATAATAAAGGCCCATAGGCTTTTGAGGAGTTTATTCTCACTACACTAAATGGTTCCAAAGTCTGCATTTTTTTGAGATTTAAATTCACTTCTAATTTTGTTTCCTCTCTCCCAGTGAGGCTAGCAATAATTATACTTCATTTTGCCAACATGCCTCTCTCCTTTCTAACCTGCTGTTAGACGAAGAAACCAGATAACCAGGTTATCAGAATCCACAAGGTTTGTGTTTGAGACTTGGGCTCCTTGGCACAGTATGGAACTTCCTTAACAAAGACCCAGAAATGCTACAAATCAAAGAAAGGATGGACAAATGGGACTGCATCAAACTGCAGAGCTTCTGCATGGCAAAGGACATACCTCACAAGATAAACAGAAAGCCCACAGATTGGGAAAAGATCTTTACCAGCCATACAACAGACAAAGGCCTCATATCTAAAATATATGCAGAACTAAAAAAATATTTTTTTTAAAGCAGATTTTTTTTTCCTCATATTTCTAGAGGCTGGAAGGGCTAAGATCAAGACTCTGGCATTTGGCTTATGTAAAGACCTTGCTCTTGTGACCTCACATGGCAGAAGTCAATAGAAGAAATACAAAGGGCTGTGGGCTGGGAATATGGCCTAGTGGTAGAGTGCTTGCCTCGTATACATGAAGCCCTGGGTTCGATTCCCCAGCACCATATACACAGAAAATGGCCAGAAGTGGCACTGTGGCTCAAGTGGCAGAGTGCTAGCCTTGAGCAAAAAGAAGCCAGGGACAGTGCTCAGACCCTGAGACCGAGGCCCAGGACTGGCAAAAGGGCCTAGGCCATTGCTTTCATCTTTTTTTATAAGGTCATGAATCTCCCTCATACGGGTTCTAACCTGATAATTTCACCAGCTCCTAGAGACACCACCTTTCAACACACTGACAATCAGGTTTCAACATAGGAAATTTAGGACACATTCAGATCATAGTATATTTCAAATGGATTTTTACTTGATTGGTTATGTATATTTGGTGTAAATAAACTTTTCTTTTGGAACTTCTCTATAGGGATTATTACAGAGTCATGGTACCAACTCCTAAGGGGAATCAACTCCATTGAATGTTATGGGACATTGTACGCCAAGGGCTCTCCTGCTAAATGTATGTGCTCTTCTCTCTCCTTCCATCTTTTGATTTACAATGAAATTTCATAAACTATTTTAGTACAAAACTAACATTAACAAATAACAAAAATATAGGAACTGTACATGCTTATTGACAAAAAGATCAAATCAGAAACTGTGAGCCCTGCTTCATTATTTTCCCTCTAGTCTCTAATGCAGCTGCTGTGGAATATAATTCTACCCTGAGTTCCACAGAAGACCCCCTGGGAACAAGCTAAAGCTGTTGATGAAGGAGGCCTGATTTGATTCACATTAGGAATCAGACTAGTTGGGGGAAATTCATTTATGTCCTGCCTGCATTAAGTGCCATTACAAACAACATGGGTGAAAGTGGCAGGAAGCCTTTGTGTCTGATGCGGAAGTACAATCACTTTAAGCAGAAGATGCCAGTACAGCTACAAATCCACGTACATGCAATTCAACATGTTATAGTACATGGTGTTCCATCTCCAGACAGCCTAATGGCAGCACATATATTTTCTTAGAGATGCACCAGACTATATTAATACTACCTCAAATACCACTTTACACAATCAAGATTTAAAAAGTCTATAAACTCCTTTGTGTTTTACTACTTGTAAAAACAGAGGGATTTTATAACATATATCTTAGAACAGTAGATCTTGCCTGCCTTAACCCCATCTACTCCCTATTCACTCAGAGGAAACAAAAGAATATTTCTTTTCTTTTTGCAATAGTGTTCTTTGTGCAACTCTACCTTAACTTTACAGCTCAAAACCCACAAAAGTCCAGGCTGGCTAGACAGTTTTATAGCCCTACTATTAGTTTCCTAAATCAGCAACTCAAACTGTATTTATGTTCCTTTTGGTGTATAGTGACCCAATGAGTGGCTCTGACTTGAGATTGTTAAATGGAGAATACAGCTTTAGAACAGAGCTTCATTTCCCATGCAAGGGAACAGTAAAATAGAAGAGAGTAAAAGAAATAACAAACAAGCTTCCTTGAGAAATTATTTTTCCTTAGTTGTTACTCCTGGGCTCTCCATGAGAGCACCAAGTAAATATGTCAAACAAGAAGAAAAAAAGATCAGTAACTACCATCCGTCATTCCTAAACCCTTTCTCAATAAATCCTATCATTACTTCTTTTTCATTGAAACTAGGGCTTGAATACAGGGCCTGGACACTCGCCTTAGCTTTTTCACTCAAAGCTGGTACGCTGCCCCCTTAAGTCGCATAATTAGCCATTAGTGGTTAATTTGCACTAAAATGTTCTTGCTCAGGCTGACTTCAAACTGTGATCCTCAGATCTCAGCCTCCAAAGTAAGGATTACAGATGTGAGCTATTGGCAGCTAGGTGTTTTTATTCTTGTTTCTATTATTAAACTCTCTTTTAGGATTTAACCTTGGGAGTACTCTCTACTTTGGAGACACATAATAAAATAGCTTCTGCAAAGTACCTCACCACTTACTTAATAACAACTACTTGAAAATTATCCTTAAGACAATTCCAAGATATACTAGGTATTGGATCATCATCAATAAAACATAACTTTAAAGAGACTGAGTGTTCCTAGCTACACACCTTGGCTTTGGAACTGAAGTGCTAGACTCAACTCACCCACAAACAGAGTAATCTATGTGCCTTGGTTTCTTCATGGAGGCTAAACTATTTGCACATGGTCAGTAAAAGTGAGGAGAAAGATATTAAGCATCTGCTGCAATTCCTGGAGCACAAATGCTCCATTAATACTAAATATTTCTATGCTGACCTCTACGTCATTCCAGGTGTCACATGCACCTTAAAAGATATAAAAGCAAGCACTCATTATCCTCCTGTTGCCCTAACCTCAAAAGACATTTTTACGATTCAGCTCCAAAATTCAATTCTTTTTGGTTTTTTATTCAACTAGGAAGAAATGGCCTTAGAGTCCACGCTAAGTTTTTATGTTGTTTATATATTTAAGTTTGATTTTAAAGGATCACAGAAAAACACCCATTTTAAGCATATGTAATTTGTTGATATTTTCACTAAACACCCAAAGGTCATTAATTGGTCAAAGAAAGAATAAGCAACACAGTGTTCATTATTATTGTTTTTAGTTAATATTATTAAGGACAATAAAAGCAAATGAAGAAAGCAAGAGAGATTTTTGTCTGTAACATATAGGGATCCCTATTAATTACAGTTCCAAAATCAAAGCAGGCCCTTAATTAATAGCATCTTTAAAATACTTTGTTGTTGCTGCATTAACACACTGATACTTACTCATTCAATTATACCCGGAACTAGAAAACTGACATTTCAAGGCAGGTTATGAAATATGTGTTAAAGCTATAAAGTCTAATTACTAAAGCTTCTTTTATAGGCTAATAAAGGATGAAGAAGAACAAGAAAATAATCTTTCTTATGCTAAAGGAAGAAGTACAAAACAAATGAAAACAAATCTAGTGAGATCAGATGATTGATACATTGCACACAAAAGGGAGCCTGGACAAAGAATGAAGTGAAATTTTAATCTAGTCTTTACAGAGAACGTTATTAACAGATTTGCTTTTTTTCCTTCAGAAGGATTGGTTGGAACTGAAGATTCACAGTTGCCAATATGTTATCATTACTCAAATAATTACACTTGGGAGCAATAGATTTTTTAAATTAGCTACCTCAAAGCAAGTATCATTATAATCATCTAATTATCCTTTGAGGCAGCTTATATACAAATGTTTTCAACATTTACTACATTACTTCCATGAGTGCTAGTTCAATGTTTATAGTTTAAAACAAATAAATTTATGACAGTATAATGATAAAAACCTAAAAGTACATTTATTTCTTAAGAAATTTGAAAATAACTTTCAGAAAGTAGAAGCTCATTAATTACATTTATATTCAAAAAAGAATATGTGGTTTCAGCTAATAAAAGTGGCAAAGCTCCTATTGGTTTCTGATTAATTCACAAGCCTAAATTATTTCTGAGCCTAAATGCTAAGCATTTAGCTATATTCAGTCAACAAGACTGTTTAGTCAGATAAATGATTACCATCATTATCAGGATATAATGTCCTCCTATTATAACAAATTTTAATCAGCTTGTAAGACCAAAGAATGTTTTCAAAAGTACAGTTCTGATGCATGAATATAAAAAGAGCATATTCATCTAAGTACAACAACATACAGCAGCCTTGAGTGAAAAAGCTGAGCAGGAGCGTGAGGGCTAGAGCTTAAGTCCCAGTACAGGCAACAATAATAGTAACAATCACAACAATAATAACAATTAATAATAATTTAACTAGAGTAGAACACCCAAACTACAGCCACTGGCTAGATTTGTTCATGCATGAATTCTGATTGGCCCATAAGTTTAGGATAAATGGTTTTCACATGAGAGCAGGAAATTTCATTGAAAAATCATTCAAATATCAGATGTCTCATTAAGAACAAAAAAAAAGCCTACTGCAGATGACTCATGACTATACTTTTCACTACTCAGAAGGCTGAGATCTGAGATAGTGTTTTCAAGCCGGGAAGTGGGGGTGGGAGGGGGGCAAAAAAGTCCATGGGATTTATCTTCAGTTAGTCACCCACAAAAGCTAGAAGTGAACTTGTGGCTCAAGTGGTAGAGCTCCAGCCTTGAGTAACTATACCAAGGTAAAACACAAGGCTCTGAGTTCAAACCCCTGTACAAGAACAAAAAGAAAAGAAATAAGTAGAAGTTCTAACAAAACTAATCTTTCATACATGGCAGCCATCACTTGATAGGTAAAACTTTGCCATAGAGGCTTTATGTTCATCATGGTTTAAAATAAACAGTACAAGAAATGTACCCAAGTCCTAATGTATGAAACTGTAACCTCTCTGTATATCACTTTGACAATAAATAAGTATTAAAAAAAAACTATCTGGAGTTTTGTCAAATTGGAGAACTTCTATGTTTTCCAGAAATATTAATAAAAATGAAATAAAACCAGAAGTACTATTTACTGTATTCTTTGCCAAGTCTCTCATGTGTACTTTTTGATCATATTCTTCTGCTGAAAGAGGCTAAAGGTCTTGTTTAAGATCTCGAGTCTGTCAAGAAACAGGAGTACACAGTACTTTTGTACCCCTGACATGGTTACTATGGCCAAGAAATAATCAGAAGTTTCTTATTTCTTCCAGATACAAATTATACAATATTCTAGTTTAGTTGATTACATTTTTTTCCTCTACAAGATCACCTTTATGATATGTAACAGGAGAAATCTGGAAGAAAATCATAAATGTCTACTTCCAAAATTAAGAAATAATATGCATTCCCTCCCCCCTGAATTTTCTTCATACTTCCTTCAACAATAACAGAAAGGTTAGACACAAAAAGCATTAGACACTCATAAATAAATACCTAAAAAGGAAAGAAGAAATAGCTGTCAATCTTCAGGGAGTTTTGGAAGGAAACTCTGGCAAAACATTACCTTTGCCCTCTTTCAGAAACTTCTCTCCTCCAATTGTATTTCCATTTTTCCTAATAAAAAATCTAATGTTGGCTCTTATACAAAACTGTGGAAGTCATTCTTTTGTTTCTTCTCATCTGTAAATGTGCTCATCAGCATGTCAAGCAGAATGTTAGAATTTGTACTTAATCTTCACATTCCCTCTCAGCTAAAATTTTCTCCAATCCTTTAATCATTTCCTATCTTGATTACTATAATTTCTTTTTATTGTCCCCTTGAAATTCATACTTGTTAAATCATGTACAACCAGAATATGCAGCTAAGATAACATTTCCCTCCACTGTCTCTCTTTCACAAATGTACTTTTTGACTCTGAGAAAATTTCAAATCACCTTCATGTCACTCTGGGTACCTTGCTATAATTATCTTCTCCATCATTCACTACAGTCACTCATCTCCGATTTTGTCATCTCTCCTTCCTCCCATGAGGTGCCAAGCAGACATTCTTTGAGATGTTACCTCCTTGAGAGCATTGTTTTCAATTTGTCAATCGTGGTGTAGCAGTAGGAAAAGGTGTGAAGAATAACTATAGATGCATTTTCTTTCTTCTCTAAGAAAAGAAGGAATTGCTCAAAATGTATGTGCAACTCTTTTTGAATTTTAATTCTTGGAATATATTTTCCAGTAAAGTGGAATTTCTAAGAAAATAGTTAAGATTATAACATTTTTTGGGCAAAATATTAAAAGAAAAACTATGTAGTCAAAACTCATTTTAAGCAATAAACTCTGAAATGTCAGAAGGTGTGGTATTATGATTTGACATATTACATAATCATTTTGAAGTATTTCAGTGGAAAAAGCAAACCTTCCAAACACAGGAAGAAATTTTATCACATGTATGCAGATATTTGGTTCATTGTAAATAAACAAACTAAAAGACACATTATAAATCCATCTCTCTGTATCTCTCAAGCACACACACACACACACACACACGTGCATGCACACACACATACACACACAAATTAAATCATAACTTTTCTACAGCCTACTATTTAGTTAATTATTTAGTTTTTCTTTTTGAGTTATAATGGCAGCCAAGAGCCAAGCAGAAGAAAAAGGATTAGTTCTGGTAGCTCTCAGTCTTCAAATGGTCATTGGAAACTTTTCACATGAAAAAATATTTTCCAGTAAAGATGATATTCCCCTTGTCCAAATCAAGCTCACTCTTAGAGCTCAGACTGGCTATCTTGCCCAAGTATTGGACATCCAGAAGTGTAGCAAGGAGAAAACTTAACTGTACCAACTGGATCAGAATAAGACTGTCACTAAATTAACCTACTTCTTTTACCTTCCCCTTTTATAAAGAGCAAAACCGATGTTGCAAATTTTAGGAAATCATTTATTCCAAATAATAAACATGGAGAATAATCAATAAGAGTGAAACTTTAATAAAAGAAAGAAAAGTGCTAAAGAAGAATTATCAGCCTTCCCTGCACATTCTAAACTTTTTAGGTATAAAAATGAAGTATTTTCAGAAAGTTTAGATCTTTACTACAAATAGAGGCTATTCAATATCTCTTAGGAGGTAAGCCTTAGAAATTTCAGTAACAGCAGTATTTTTCAGGTTCTTCACTGTTCTTTCCAAAATAATGAGCTACAGAAAATGATATTACCTTTGTGTGTTTTAATGTGCAGTAAAAATGGACTCTGTGCTAGGAGGAAATTTGAATCAAAAGCATAATAAAAAGATTTTTTTTCTCTTAACCCTTTTCCTGTGTGTAACTTGATTTGCCTAGTGCATAACACCTGTGGTTTTAGTTTATAAAGGTTACACTATAAACAAATGTTCCAACCAGAGAACTAAACCTCTTCTTCAGTTCTAAAATCTTCTTGGAAAATTTATCAACTAGGCCCACAATGTTTCTTTACAAGTCTTATCAATTTCTTGCCACATCATTACAAGCTTTTCAACCCTTACAAATGTCAAATTTCCTGTGAAAATAAATGGCTTCCTCCTGAAAGAGTGGCAAATCAAGAATGCATGTACCTATGTTATTATACACAGCAGCATCTAATGAAAAGAGGGTATAAACTTGCAAGATATTTTCAGAACTTTTTTTCATTACAGTGTTAAAAAGAATTGCACCAATAAACTCTAGGCAACATAAATAAAATGTTCCTCATGTGGTTTTAAAAAGAAATCATAGAAAAGTGCAAGGATACACATTCATGTTACACCTGTAATATTTTCATTAACTCAAAGTTATAAAGTCTCCACTGCTGGATTATCTTCAATAAACCTGGTTTATAGCCTGTAATGGCTGAATTCAATCAGTTACTAAAATAGTTGTTATTTCTGATTAATTATTTCAGGTCAGCTAATTGAAGGCCAGTGCTATGTATGTCAAAGTCATTCACTTGGTTACCAATGACAACAATGAAAATTGCTTTCCCAGGAAGGATGCTGAAATCTAAGCCTCTGGCTAAAGTCAGTTATTGCAAAAGTGTAATAACTCCTGGAAATAGAGGACCTGTCTATTCTAATTCAAAATAATGAATACTAATCTCAAGATCATTTTTTAAAGGCCAAAATATACTTCTATAATTTAAGAGTATCTATGTAAGCTAAAAGTATTCATTTTTAAGCCACTAAAACTAGTAAAAGGGTCAGGGAACATCAGGAAAACACTTAAGGAAATGGGATTAGGCTATAGAATAAACAGTCACAATGCTGATTTACTAAATCAACTAGTGATACATACTATGGTTGGGTTTAGATATTTAGCAACTTAGCAGCACAAATTATTTTCATAGGAAAACTTCTTGTTTACCCTATTTTGTAATACTAGACTACTGAAATATTCCAAAGGCCTTTTTTAGAGAGTCTCAACTTTGACCTAATAATACTACAATCATAACTTGTTTATTTGAAGTACCACATCTGAAATATGATGCCAAGATGACCCATAGTGTTGATTTTTAGATCTACACAAATAATACCAAATAAACTAGAATCTCTAGAAATAAAATGTTGAACGCTATACTATAAACAAATGTACTAGGTTTTCTTGCATTCATTTGCCTTGTTATTTTTCATATTGCATACATTTTAAGAAATGGAGTGTAAGCAAACAGAGCACAACATAAAAATCAGCCAACTTGCTACACACACACACACACACACACACACACACACACACACACACTAGTAGAGTTTGAACTTGGGGCCGCCTACTTGCTACTCAGGCACTCTTGAGTGCCTTGAGCCACAAGCCATCCCATTTTACTTTGACTATTTTCAGATAGAGTCTAAATAAGGTCGTTGGTTTATGACTGGGTTGACCTGAACTGTTTTTCATACTTACTTGCACTTTCTGTGTACTTAAGTTAAAAGGTATATGCAACTGTAAGCAATCTTTTTAGTTGAGATGGAGGCTTGAATTCTACCTTGGCTGGTATTGTACGCTGACCCTTCTGATGATCATCTCACAAGAAGCTAGGATTACAAGCAAGAGCCACCACCACAAATGGCCCTTGTATATTTTCATAAAACTTTCAAAAATGCCTTCTCTTATAAAAAATAAAACCTCATCTTATTTAATATGGATTTCTTTTTTTCTTTATATAAATGTTCTATGACATGAAACTGATGTACACTTGAATCATATCCAAAAGCAATGATTAAGCAGTATTTTCTCCTTTGTAACAAAACTTTAATATTGTTTCCAAAATTTTTGTCTTCTGTTTATTGTATTTATCTTCAAAAGCTTTCTCAAACCTTGAGTGGAATTTAATGAAGTATAAACCTTTAGTAAATGATATTGGAGTAATTCCAGAATGATTCAAGCAATAGAATACCTTTTTAATTTCTCATAAGTCAATAAATAGAAAAAATAGTGAAATTTCCAAGTTTAAATTTCCTAGAGTAAATCTGGAATCCTAACTTTTAGAATATGATTTCACATTTACTATATTTCTTCATCATCTACTAAAGAATTATGCCACACATATATTACATGTTTCCAATTATTTTTTATCATATCCAGTCCCCAACATAGCAAAACAGCCTTAAAAGAAAACAGAAGAAATTAGTTTCGAGTTACAGGTTAGCTTAAACTTATAATTTACTTTATATATATATATCATAAAATAAAATATTTTATGTGTATTTTAAGAAGTAAAGGATGAATATAATATTGTTTACCAGCTAGTTAGAAAACTCAGAGTATCTATTTTAAAATAAATATAATAATTTTTACTATCTCAAACAATTTCAAAAGATTAGTATGCACAGAACCTAGATGTAATTGCAAGATAAAGAGTTGGTTCTGAATATTTCTTTATTGTTTTAGTAATTAAAATAATTTTGTTAATTAAATATTTATTCAAGATTAACTGCATTCTGGATTAGACTTCTCTAAAAACAAAAGCAATTGCAGGTGAGGTAGAGAGATGATAGATAAATAGATAGATAGATAGATAGATAGATAGGTAGATAGATAGATGTAGGTAGGAAGAAAAGATGGGTGGATGGATGCATAGATAGAGATAGACAAACAGATTCAGTATAAACACACACACACACACACAAATACTGCACACACATTTCTCTAAGAAACTGATTTAACAAGGAGGCTAAAGTCCACAGATAAAGACGCTCATCCACCCAGGTGTGTAGTTAAAGGTTTCATATAAAAAGAGCCAATGATCCAGATTCCTCTCTGAGTCTAAAGTTGAGAACCAAGTGAATTAAGGCCAGAAAAAGACTGGCATTTCAACTCAATACTTAGGCAAAGAGTTTGACTTGACTTTTTGATCTTTTCAGGCCTTTTGCAAGTTGGGTGGTGACCACCCATAATGGACAGAGCCACTTGATTTACTTACTTCATCATTTCTAATAATAATCTCAGATAAAAATACCTCCACACATAAATCATGTTCAACGAAGTGTCTGGGCAACCATATGCCAAGTCTACTCAATACACAATACAAGCCACTGCAAAGACAAAGAAAATATATTTGAAGAGCTTAAGCAAGTATCACAAATAAAACTTAAACATCCGATATATTGCCATTAAAGAAAAACAGAGGGCCAGAGGCATAGCTCAAGTGGTAGAGCACCTGCCAGTAAGTGCAAGAAGCCTTATGTCTAAATCCTCAATGCCACCAATGTAAAGAAAAGAAAAAGAGAAATACATCTATCCTACTGGTTCTATCCCTATTACACTAAAAATACTGTAAGTTCATTTAGTAAAATTAAAAATATATGAATCTTCATCACTTTGACAATGAATAAAAAAATTAAAAAATATATGACTCTGAAAGCACTACCAGGGCGCTGGGGATATGGCATAGTAGCAAGAGTGTTTATCTCGTATACAAGAAGCCCTGAGTTCAATTCCCCAGCACCACATATACAGAAAACGGCCAGAAGTGGCGCTGTGGCTCAAGTGGCAGAGTGCTAGAATTGAGGAAAAAAAAGCCAGGGACAGTGCTCAGACCCTGAGTCCAAACCCCCAGACTGGCCAAAAAACGAAAAAAAAAAAAAATCTTGAAAGCACTACCACTAGTGGTACATATTATGGTAACCAAAAGAGAAATATTATTAGAATCTACTGTAAACTATTAGGAACGACTTCAAAATATAGCTGACACAAATATTATAAAGTCATGATTACTGAATTTCATAAAGCATTAAAGCAAATGCACTACACACTTATCTATAATACAGATAAGAATGTAGGAATATATACTAGTAAAAGCAAGCAGTATATTAAGAATAACAATTAACTTCATATTAATAGGTATAGTTCGCAGGAAAAGGTACTCAGGAAGCTCTAACTCTGAAGTATTTCACTGCATTAAGAAATAAATATAGTAAAATGTTAAAATTAGATAAAAGCAGTATGATATGGAAAGGAATATTTGTTGCTGTATAGCGTAATTTTTGGAATTTTAAAAATATTTTTTATTTTTTAATATTTTAAAAGTCTAAGTAAACAAACTAAACATAAATAATACCATGGACATAAAATAAACAAATGATCAGTTAACTTTTACTACATGCAAACACTATTTGCTATTGTAATCTCTTCAAGTCCCTTTTTCATTAATTCATAGCATGTACTTAAGCATTTTGCATTATTAATTCCAGCATATAGTCAGTCAGCTTTCATTTTTACCATGCTTAATAACCTAGCATATCTCCATTCACTATATTGTTTGTTTATATTGGCTGTAGGGCTCATTTAAATTGTTTCCTATCATTCTTTTTGAAGCTAAAGTTTCAAACCTGGTTTGGCTGGTATTTAGTAAGGTTATAAAGGTATTATTCATGGTTACAGTGCATCCAATTTTGACTGCTACCAGGAATTTCTCTGAAGCCACAACTCTGAGTAGTTGTCCTTTCATAGTGGTTTGGTATTTTTATTTAAATCAACAATACATTTAGTCATTTCGTGCTACAAAATGAAGACAGAAATCTGCTTCATAGACTCAAAAGAAAACTACAAAATGTCTTTTAATGTTACATAGAAGAGTGTTATCCAGACGATGTGTCTGAAGATGGAAAACCTCAGCTCTGTTCTGCCACTCATTCTCTATGTGGCCTTAGGCAACCCACTTTCCCTGCTCCAACCTGTGTTTACTCCTGTGGAGATAATGGCACTGTCCTGCCACAGTACTGGCATGAGGCCTAAAAGAGAGGATACGTGTGGAAGTGCCTTAAGAATTCTAAACCATTCCAAAACCTCCATGGGTTGCCATGAATCTGATCTACTAGTAAAAGGAAAGCCCTAAAATTCTCAAAAAGAACTGATTAAGAGAAGTTAATTTAGGCACTGCAGAAAGTGTATTTAATGTAAAAATGAATGTACCTGTTGCAGAAAATCTTTCCATGAAAAAAAAAAATCGCTAATGACATTTGAGGAAGGAAGGAATCCTGTTAAAACTAGAAGGACTTAAGGAAGTTGAAGAAATTGTTACAATGCTATCTTTGAAAAATTACTCATAGACTAAATTAAAAGGTGATTAAATTAACATGGACATTAGCTGGAAGGGAGTGTCAAGACTGAGAACATCAATTTGCAGTTTTCCTGAAAGTAGTAGCTCTAAAAAAATATGTCCAATGGTCTGCTGCAATGCCCAAAAATCTTTCAGGAATTCATGATGGCAGATAATTATCATAGTAGTACAAAGATAACTGCCTGATATGCGATGCTAATATCTGCACATATATTGCAAAAATACAGATGTAAAAATTGTTGGTGCCTTAGCATGTCTAACTAGGTATCCACCACTTCCTAACCCTCTAGTCAGCAATTGAAGTACTTCTTTATTTCCCTATCAATGTGTCCACATGATCCAATCTCTCTCAAAGTACCAGCAGCTGGAAACTAATCCTTCAACATGTGAGTCTTACTAGGGAACAGTTTATATGTAGCACTAAGCCATACTGCTGTCAACATTTGACAAAAGTAGGTAACTCTGTGAAACACTAGTTCCTAAGTGACTAATATGTGAAGTCATGATATTATGCATCAGCAAAAGATCTGCTTAATACAAGATATACCAATGGATTTTAAAGCAATAAAATACATAAATGTTCACTGATATCATTTCAAGTTTCATACTATAAGCAATGCCAAAGAAAGGATTATTTGTTGAGTTATAAAACAATGCAAAAAACTAAACTCTACAATGATCCAAAGGACTCATTGAAATAAATACTCCATAATTTTCTAATCAAGGAAGTCAGCTACAAGGAAAACCACAGAGGAGTGGAGTGGTAGAGTCGAAAAGAAATTACCTAGTTCATCATATCTAATTAATGGAACTTGGGTTGGGACAAACATTTTATACTACTGAGCTGCTATGAAGGTACAGGCTAAAGTTTTCTCTGAAGAGACTTTACCAAGAATACTACCTCTTCCTTCCCTGATAATTCCTATTTTATCACCACCTACCTGATACTTTATTAATAAATTATTTGTAAACAAGCCTCATCTCAAGGTCTCCTCATGAAGAACACAACCTGACTGCTAACAAAGGGTCATTCAATTGTCAAACTGATGAGCTCTTTGATATTTTGGTAAGTGAGGGTCAATTTCACAATCACAGAAACAGGGGAGTTGATATACAATTTCACTTCACAGCAATATAATCACTGCTAATTATGAAGTGAAAGAAGGAGTAAATTTTACCTAAAGCAAGCAACAACAATAACAGTGATAACAAAAAAAAATCCTGGTTCCTTGGTTCCTTTTTCAGAAAGGGTATTATGAAAGAGAGTATTTTGAGCCCAGAACAACTGTACCATTTTACAGGGTATCAGAAAGTGGAAATAATATAAGACAGAAAAAAAAAATCTCACAGAAAATACATGTGCATGCTTACAGAACAAGGTAATAATCAAAAAAGAAGAAAAGATAAGGAAAAACAGCAGAAAATGGAGGTAATTGGTAGATTGATGTCTCTGAGGAAAAGACAAAGAACAAGATATGAACAATGGCCATGTATGACAGTAAAAATAAATGCAATAATTCCCTAAGACCAGCAGAGATGGACATGGCTGGACAGACTATGTGCAGTGGTCCCAGTTATTATGTTCCAGCACTGGTAACAGAATACAGTGCATGCCAACTACTACTACATACTACCACTCAGTTTCACCTTGCAAACATTTAGACACTATCTGCACAGTTCTCTCATTTCTGCATTATTCTGTTTCTACAACTTCTTTATCCCATTCCCTTTTTCCTATATTTCAGTTGTTCCCTTAATCACTACTTTAAGAGAACACAAACTTCTGTCTCCTGTCAACACATGTTCCATAAACATCAATAAGCAAAGGAGGAAGTAGATATATTATAGAGTGCCTGTTGTTTTCTTTTGAGCTGAGACTGTAAGGGATAGTTAGTTTCAGAGTACCCAGGAGAAAACACTAGTCACAGAAAGCAGTTCTGTACGAAAGAATGTTCACCTACAACTGCCTTTGCCAATCCCAAGACAATGTCAAAAAAAAAAAAAAAAGAATGTCAGTGACTATATGTGTGTACAGAAAACATGTGCCTATTAAGAAAAACTGAGTAGAAACATTCAGTAAAGCTTCTCTTATATTCAAATTCTGTGTAAGCCAGTTTGAATGGTTTCACATATTGTAAACTTAGAATAAAGAGATAGTACTCAGTATATCTGTGGTAATGTGTGGATATTAAATGTACTTATCTTTTTACGATTAAACTTTTATCAATAAATTATCCTTAGTAACAGAATTCCACCATCTATCAAAAATATGCCACAATGTAGCCGATTTTAAAGTAAGTTAGTATGGTATCTATTACATTTCAAGTAAATCAAAACCTTGGAATGATTTTTGAATATTTTCTACTATTAATCTGTTGTTATACTAGTTGTTTTTGTTAGGGAGCCGAACACATGTTTTGGTTTCAACAGCATGTAGGGATTTCTGAACTGCTTCCATTGAAACTTAGCCCTAGGCCACAAAAATCTATAAAAAACAATGTCAAAATTGGCTTCAGATGGGATAACTAGGAATTCCCTCACTAAAAGACTATCTGCTTCTGAAATATTTTTGTCTTTGTGTTAGAAAAAAAAGCTTTCTAGAATACAAAATATTTCTCCTCTAAATTCAAGAAAAACCACCATTCTCAACATTGACAACATGCATATATAGCCATAGACCCCCAAATCCTGTCAACATGGGGACCAGAGCAACTCAAGATGTGCAATGTAATATAGCACAAAAAGTCTTTAGCTTGAGCCAAGTCTATTTCTCCATTTGTATCAAGAAACAAGTGGCTTATACAACCAAATCAGAGCCTCAAGAGAAATCTTTTCTTTATTACAAAACAAAGCCCCAAATCACAAAACATCAATTTTGGAATTATAGCCCAAAGCCAAGAAATGCTGGGCTCAAACCACAAGAACAAATACAGTTACCTGATGGTCCTTGGGACCAGATGGCTAAGCCCATCACAATCCCTCATGTTGTATCTCTCAAGTGAGTGCCAGAAGATTAAAAGGACTGGGGAACAAGCTGAAATACATAGGAGTGTCTACCCTCCAGAAACTGACCATATATGGAAGAAGTGCATCAAGTTGTGTGCAACAATCCTCTTATAATAAAGTCAGAATTCATGGCCCTGAACTCTAAAATAAACAAGTATTTTATAGTCATTTGCAGAAGAGAGAACTATGATAAAATATAGCCTCTGTTTTTAATGGATGTTAATTTCCAGAAAAAGGTTTAACAACAGATTTTAGCTAACTTAGGTGAACACATGAAAATATACTGTAAAAAAAAAAAGTAATGGATACATAAAATAAACACCAAGGAAAGTTATAGCCTGGAAAACTGGCCAGAAATCTTTGGTGTTGTTTTGCCAGTGCTGGGGCTTGAACTCAGGGCTTGACCACTGTCCCTGGCTTCTTTTTGCTCAAGGCTAGCACTCTACCACTTGAGCCACAGCGCCACTTCTGACTTTTCCTGTTTATGTGGTGCTGAGGAAGAGCACAGGGCTTCATGTATATGAGGCCAGCAGTGTACTACTAGGCCATATTCCCAGCCCTGGCCAGAAATCTTTATAGTGCAAAAAAGATAAATCAGCAATCACTACCAATCCTTGTATTCTACCATTACCTGACAATTTACCAATACTGAAACATTAACATTTTTTAATTCTTATATTCAATCATCTTAATTACTATGTAACTTCTTTCTGCCTTGAGGACAGTCTAACTTCAATCAAAACACTATTAATTATATTTAAAACTATGGATCGAATAATCCTTCATTCCTTTTGGAAATTCAGAATGCTTTAAAAAATTATAGAAACAGCATAATATCCAAATATAATATTTAATTTCTTGGGATACTTACCTGAATATAATCTCTAATTTCCTAAATCTTTGTAGAAACAGGGTAATATGCAATACACTTATACTAGTGATAATATTATACCAGAGTATGAGAATGACAACCAGGTGTTCATTAAGGTAATTGGGTTTTTTTTCTTATGCAAAATCACCCATGTTTTGTTGTGTTGTGTTCTTTGGTGGTAGAGATACTTATCTGTGTATTTGTATTGTATAATGCATGACAGGCAAGAACACTACCATTGAACCATATCCCTAGCCTCACCCTCCAGAGATTCACATAGAAAGAGAATTACTTACCATGCTTACGTTTGTCCCAAATATTGGGTAGTACTTCACTCAACCTCATTTGCCACCATGTACTTCCATCTTGTAGGACAATATGTGATTTAAGTGTCAAACTTTTTGAGAGGGACCATTAACTAGTGATAAAATTGGATTTGGCGACAAGTTTCTCGGGCATCCAACTAAATGAAAGAAGGCATCGTTGTCCAAATTAATACAATTAAAATGTTCCATATCATTCACACACACACAGCACAGTTTCCATTACAAAAGTAAATTTGGGGGTACGTTTCAATTAGAATCATTTTTTTCACTCAGTATTAAAATGGTTCTCAACTCTTTCTAAGTGCATGGAAGGTTACATTGGAGAAATGCTCAGAAAAGGCCCAAGTGTAAAGAACTGAAGATTATGTAAGCTTTGGTAAAAGTCTCTTGTGTTATATTTTCTCAGCTCTTAGAAGTAATTCTAATAAAGACATTGGATGGTGTAGTATGGGTTAGCATACAGTTTCTTTTCAGTTTTATGGAACAACAGGGATTTGAAAACTTTAATAAATTCCCAACTATATCCACAGAAGATCCTCTTTGGACTTCACCAAGTACAAAACAAACAGGGTCTTTAATTGTTATGATGGAATAGAAAACAAAATGTGCATCCAGGGCATTGGTTCTAATCATGAAAATGGGGCAGCTTTTGCTCAGCATCTTTCATCACCCTATCATTTCAACAACTGATTTAATTAATGTGAAGGATAACTTCTTATCTTGTAAATTATTCATTTCTTCACTTCGCAAGTACCTCTTGAGGTCTGTTATAAATTCAAGGTCTTCCATGTCTATACCACACAAGAAATTGAGAAGTAAAGAGAAGAAACTCAGAAGGCAATGCAACAATACTGTATACCTGTGTTACCTTTATTTTGGAACAATTTTGATGATAGTGTTAATATACTCATAAAGGAGGGCATAATAAAAATAATTACATTTTATAGTATATCTTGTATAGTGACAGAAAATAAATTCAAGACAATGTTACATTTTATGGCAAACATTAGGCTGAAATGATGTCATATTCATTCAATTCTTTTTTCTCTACATATTTATTGACCACTATACAGGGGTTTTGTAATACTATAATATCTGTCCTCACAGAAATTTCAGTTTATTGAATGAATGTACAACTGGGAAACAGTAATTTAGTGCTAAAACTAACAAGTGTGAAATAACAAGTTGAGATGAGTTTGAAAGAAAGAAAGCACATACAAACAAACCTACCTTTGGCTTGAGGTTACTGAAGGAAGAAAAACTTTGAAAATAAAATTTTGGGGTCAAAAGCAAAACAATTAATGTAGAAGAAGATCAGACAAAAACAATGAAATATATAGATGGCCTATGAGATATTTAGGAATTGCTCTATAGTTTGGATCGTGTGTGTTCTCCAGAGATCATGGGATAAAGGTTTAGTCCTTAGTTTGTGGCATTGTAATGTTGTAATGTTAGGAGGTATAGTCTAGAGAAGAAAAAAAAGGTTATTAGAGATTTGACCTTAAAGGAAATATAGAGATGCCCTTTGTCCTCCTCTCTTCCTCCTCTTTTCTTCCTCTTCTTTTCCCAATCTGTCGCTCTCCTCCTCCCTCAATTCCTTCTCTCTGTCACTGGCTGTCTGTCTCGATGCATGTATAGACAGATATAGATTTGTGTGTATAAATACATATATGTGTGTATGTATATGTATATATGCACGTGTGCACACATACATCTTCATAGTAGCCATGAGATTAGCAGCTCTCTTCACTACAACTCTCACCATTGTGGACTGTCACTCACCATAAGGCTAAAAGCAGTGAGCTGAAAAGTCTGAAATTATGAGTCAAAATAAATCGTTCCTTCTTTTAAGTTTAGTATTTAAGGTATTTTGTGGCGATGACTGAATGATAACTTACACAGAGGTACAATGAGAGAAAAGGGAAAATAAATCATCAATGTAAAATATTCATGGAAGTCAAATTGTAGTTAATGAAATGAGAATATCAAGAAGAATCTGAAAAGCAAGTCCACTTGGGGACTCTGCCCAGATTCCTATAAGCAGAATAGCACTACCAAAGCTTTAATTATATACTGCTAATAAAGGGAAGTTCTTTGTAAGAAATAGAAACATCTACTGTACTAGAAAGTTGTGTATACTTCAAGATAATTAAATACAAAAAATCTACATAAGCCATAAATTAAATTTATGCATCCTCCCAGCAGCATATTTGAACTTGAATATTATGTTCATATTGTTAGTTCAATGATCAGAAGGTTCCCACTGTCTGAAAAAAATGAAATGTGCATGCACACACACGCGCGGACATACACACACACACACACACACACACACACACACAAAGGTTTCTTTCATTTAAGTTTGGCAAATTAAAATAACAACCTTGGAAAGACTATGGATTTTTATTGTGCAGGAAAAAAATTCAAAAAAGAAAATTTGGAAATAACCCTTATTTTGCTTTCTCTAGGTTAGTTGTGACGATAATGTGAAAAATAAAAATTGACTCTGGTAGAAATTTTCTCAAAACACTAATATTAAGGATAAGATTTAAGTGACTGCTAAGTGGGTAAATATACATACATGTATACATGTGTGTATATATATATACATATAAAGGTAAAAAATTAGAATATTGAAACTAGGCATTGGTAGGATATCCTTTTACAATAAGATCTTGGTCTGTTCACTTTTCTAAGTACTTAATTGTTGACAACAAACAACACTTGATATGTCTCCATTCTTCCAATAGCTAAGGTATTGTGAAATTTTCCTACTACTATAATTTCTGTAATTTCCTACTACTGTAATGTAGAGATTCCTGCAGAACTTTACTTCAGAATTTCAGCAACATGAAAATGAACAAATAGCACAATTTCCTTTTACTCAATTTTACCCATCATTGTTTTATTAAAATGTTTTTATATTTTTAATTGTTTTTCTTAACACAGTTCAATTTACATTTCAAAAAACTTTTACAAGCATTTCTATATTTAAGCTATTCCATTTATAAATAAGAAAAATGTTTTGACTTTCATAATTTCTCATAAAAAATATAGTTTAAGTGGTAGACTGCTAGCCTTAAGTAAAGAAGCTCAGGGACAGTGACCAGGTCCCTGATTTCAAGCCATAGAATTGACAAAACAAAAATAAATAAAAATAAAAACAACTTAATGTCTTGTACTAGTCACATATTGCATTATAGGTTTTAATTTTAATTTTGATTTTGTTGTTATTACAAATGTAATATAGAGAGAGGTTACAGTTACTTATAAGTCCAGTAAAGAGTACATTTCTTTTTGGACAAACTCAACCTTCTCTCCCTCTCTCTCAGTTTCCCCAACTCCCAATAAAGTTGTATGGTTCATTTTCAACATAGTGTCTAGTCACTATCAGTGCTACACTGGTTTACCCTTTGTCCTTCCATTTGATTCAAAACGCTCAACTCTTTTCTTCATAAATGCATTTATGCATGTTCGCCTGTAAACCTTTACCAAAAGAAAAATAACCCTTTAATTACCAGATCTAGCAGAATGCTATTTCCCCAGTGAGGACTCTCTGCCATTCACTTAGACGATTCTTCATTCTGAATGCTTGCTTACTCAAGCTCCCCAGTAACACATCATTTCTTTCCCCCACAACAGTTGCCAATTTGATGTGTTTGTTTGCTTAATCTGTCTTTCCCAACATAATGCAAGTCCTAAGAGAGAAAACATTCATATCTATTTATCTACCAACAACAACACATATGTTAGGGTTTGGTAAATATTTATTGACAAAATGAATGAATGAATGATGTCTGAATAGCTGATGTAAACTGAGACAGAGAACTCTGAATAAATATGGAGTATAATCTTCATGAAAAGGGTCTATAAATGCAGGCACTTCAAAAATAACCAAAACAGTCTTCTGAGAATTTCTCAAGAAATATCATATGATACAACTGTGAAGTATAATAATTTTCTGTATAAGGAATACTGCCAAATTGCAGTTTGCTATCTAGGAAGTCAGTCTGAATCTTAAGACAATTTGAAATGGAAAACATGAAAAAAGGCTCTAAAAAAATTCCTAAAATTTGTTTCACACACAAAAAATTCAGTATCACAAATTGTGCATGGACATGCTCAGTAAATTTGGAATGTTTGAACAAGTTTAGCATTTCCACAACTACTTTATTCACTATTTTAAGTATAAGCAATTATTACAAATTTACAACTGACAACAGAAATTATCCTTATAAATATTGGAGCAATGTCGGATATAGAATGTTTGCCAAAATATTTACATTTATATTCTGAGGAGCAGTTTAGAATGTGTGAGACCAAAAACTTTGCATTTAAGGAATTTATGTGCATCAATAAAATAGGCAACAAAATTCACTCATTCCTCTTAGATGAGATGTAGTTTGGCCAATGTTAGGGCTCAAATCCACAGACTAGAGAATGCATCCACCTACCACTGAGCTACACCCCCCCAATCCAATTCCTTCTTTGAATTTTTATATTAGTTGTGACACAATTTAACAACTATAGTACTGTGAATAATTCCCCCAATAGCTCACATAACTGTTTGGAATAATATGGAATATTAGCTACTGACTTCAAGTAATGTACCATGTAATAGGCATTATGTTGCAATTATATGCCATAAACTTCCCTCTACACAATGTGTTGGGTAAATCTCACAGATTTTTTTTCTCTTGGTGGCAATAAAATTTTGAACTCAGGACCTTGTGCTTGGTAAGAAAGGTGGTCTATCCCTTGAGTTACAGCCACAGCCCTTTCAGCCTTAATTTATTTTTCAGACTGTGTCTTGAGTTTGTCTCAGGGATGACTCTGGACTGTGTTTCTTCTACAATAACACCCCAAACAGAGGGGATTACAGATGGGTACCACCACACTTGGCTTCTGGGTCCCCTCTCACTCCAGCTCAATTTGTATTCTGAGATCAGCTCTCACAGATCACTTACATTTTCTGTATTTTGTACAATAATTTTTCTCTCTGAGGTTGACTCGGAGCTTCTGTTACTATGCACTATATAGCTTACTGTTTATTTATATTTTATTTTACTTTTATTTTCAAGGTGATATACAGAAGGGTTACAGTTACGTGCATAAGGTAGTGAGTACATTTCCTGTCAAACTTGTTACCTCCTCCTTTATTTTTCTTCCACCTTCCCTCCTCCCAAATCTCCTGCAAAACAAATCCTCAAAGAAACAACTACCCCATGAATAAGTGGACTAAAGAGTTAGAGAGATTTATCTGAAAAGGAAATGAGAATGGCCAAGAAGCACATGAAGAAGTACTAAACATTCCTGGCCATAAAAGAAATGCAAATCAAAACAACATTGAGGTTCCACTTCACCCCAGTTAGAATAGCCATTATCAAGAAAATTAATAACAACAGATGCTGCCAGGGATGTGGCCCAAAGGGAACTCTACTACACTGTTGGTGGGAATGTAAAATTGTTCAACAACTCTGGAAAGCAGTATGAAGGCTCCTCAATAGAGTTTCCCTGTGACCCAGCAATCTCATTTTTGGGCATTTACACAAAGGATCACAAACAAAACCATACTAAAGCTATCAGCACAACTATATTCACTGCAGCATTATTTACCATAGCTAAAATATGGAACCAACCAAGATGCCACTCAATAGATGAATGGATCAAGAAACTGTGGTGTATATATACAATGGAATTCTATGCTTCTATCAGGAAGAATGGCATTGCTCCATTCATAAGGAAATGGAAAGACTTGGAAAAAACACTAGGTGAAGTAAGCCAGACCCAAAGGCAAAGATACTCCATATTTTCCTTCATTGATAATAATTAGTACATGGCTAGGATAATCCTAACAGATGATCACAATAGCTCAATAGTTATGTACATATGATTACATAAGATGATGATAATAAGAGAAATGAACTCCAATTTATGGAAATAAGTGGTTTATCATGGTTGTTGTTATTTCTATATACTATGTGAAATTGTCTTTTTCTTTTGTTTTTCTTCCCTATGGCTTAACAGCTGTTGTCACTGTATTTGATTTTGGTACCCTGGGAATTATATATATATGTTTATCTGAATTAGGGAAGGAAAGCAGAACATCAAAATGGTGGGATAACGGGTAAAAGGCAAACCAATACAACAGCAATACTTACAAGACAATATGTTGTAAATCAAATGCCTTTTTTTTTTTTTTTTTTTTTTTTGGCCAGTCCTGGGGGTTGGACTCAGGGCCTGAGCACTGTCCCTGACTTCTTTTTGCTCAAGGCTAGCACTCTGCCACTTGAGCCACAGCACCACTTCTGGCCATTTTCTGTATATAAGGTACTAGGGAATTGAACCCAGGGCTTCATGTATACGAGGCAAGAACTCTTGCCACTAGGCCATATCCGAGACCTCAAATGCCTTTTTTGATGCATCTAAATATTCCGCACTAGAAATGAGTCTTTTTCTTCTCTCCCATTATTTTACTTAACATGATTAATCTTTCCTCTATTGACCAAAAACAAACAATTAAACAGTAACTGGTTTTTGTCATTAATGTCCACTATTTGTAATATCTGTGCTATTTCTAAGGTTTTTTTTGTTGTTGGTCATGGTGGTGGTTGGTTGTTTTTTTTTCTTTCTCATTTGGCATCATAATTTCCTGTGTCTTTGTATACCAGTAACTCTCATTAGATTCTGAGCTTTATGATCTTCACCTCCTTGAGAACTGGAAGTTCTGTGTTCTTATGAGCATCCCTGAGCTTTGTCTTGGAGCATAGTTAAGTCAGTTGGCAACATCTAATCCTACAGAGATTCTCTCTCAAGCTTTGTTGTGAAGAACTGGAACAGCCTTATATAGGCTAGAATTTGTTTGACTGCTACAGCAGTAATCTTCTTGACTATTTAATGCCTTATCAATTACAAGAGCTTCCACACTATGACTGATATAAACATGAATTATTCTGTGAATTCTGAGGACTGTTCCATATGGACAATTAGTTTTCTAGGACTCTTCAATTTTCCGCCATGATACCAGTACTCAATTGAAGGCTCCAAGGGGAACTTCTTCCTGGCTCTGTATATTGATCTATGCTTCTCCCTTTTCAGGAGTATTCTGTTTTTCAAAGTGCAACTACATGTACCTTCCCAGACTTTCAACTATGTCTTGACAATCCTTGGACATTGCCACATGTCACGTGGGTTTTCCTTCCTGTGGTATAACCTGTCTCACTGCAATTAATCATAATAACAGTGTTTACTTATTTTATTTCCATTCGTTTAAAAAAAATAGTTTCCCAACTACAGGACCAGTGTTTGACAACTATTCTTTCATAAGTGCATCTGGTTGATTCAAATAGGAAGAGTTCTTTGGTGCCCATAACTCAACCTAGGCTGAAATATTCTAATAAAAAACAAGGCCATTCTTTAGGCATAGAAAAAGAAGCTATAACCATGAAGTTTCTACACCTAAGAATATATGATATTTAACATGGACAAAGGAAAGAAATGGACAGAAAATTCACAAAATGAGAAATGAAAATTTTCAATCGAAATTACCTAATCAGTTACCTAAAGTTAATGCTAAAATTTGAGTAAATAATTTAAGGTAGTTCAAAATCTTTATGTTGATACAAATCAAACTTATAAAAGTAACTCATTTTTATTTATTTATTTATTTATTTATTAATTGAACATAAATTTTTTTACAAGGTGTTGTGCAAAGAGGGTGCAGTTACATAGTAGGGCAGTGTGTACATTTCTTGTGATATCTTACAACCTGTTTTTCCATCCCTTGTCTAGGTCAGGTAGACACATATGCAATATACAATGTATCAAGCACATATACAGTGTTCACAGACTTGGTCTCTACTGTCTCTCCATCTCCCTTTGTTAACAGTCATATATCAAGGAGATCATGCCCCTTTGTAAAAGTAACTCATTTAAAAGACAGGAAAATAATTTTATCCCTGGGCTTAAAAATGGAATAACAAATTCAATTTGATATTTTATAAGAATATTTATTGCATTACATTCTAATTTATTAGATGTATTTACCTTTTCAATTGTATGACTCCCTAACATAGCATATTCATTTATTCAACATTTTAACTTCCTCTGAAACAAGATATATATAAGAACTATTACACAACTTATTTCTTCAAAAAAGTTTTCATTTTGACAATCAACTACGTAATTTAAAAAAATTGGATATTTAGATGAAAAATGAAAATGAAAGATAAAAAAATCAAAATTAGTTGTTTTTCAAGCCAAGACAATATAAAATAAAAGATATAATAGAGAATTGTATTTCCCAATAATCATAGAATTCATACCTAACAAATAGATAAGGTTTACTTCTTTCTTATCATAGTAGCCCAAGTTGGCCTCAAACTAGAAATATCTTGTCCCAGCGTTCTCAATTCTGGGATTATAGGTGCATGTTATCATGCTCAGCGTAAGCTTTAGTTTATTTCTTTAAGTTAGCCTCATGTCTATCATAATTTGGAGGATTCTCTTACTCAGTCTTCTATTTAAGATGGACGTACTTGGTACAGAGGACAATGAAGTCATCTTATCTCATAAACCCTGGAGTAAAATAGCTTTTGAAATAGAGCTCACAGCTCAACTGATTATATATCCTCTCTTAACTTCAGTTTGCTAATCCCTAAAATGATGATAGCTATACTTATCCAGTGAACTTGTAATAACTAATTAGCAAACACAAAGGCACTTGGCATAGTAGTTGGCACAGCGTTGGTCATTTATTAAGGGTGAAATTGTTTTGCTTAGAAATAAACTCTAATGAGAATGAGAAATATCAAACCTGTATTGCTTGTTTTCTCTTATCCAATGCTTAGATGCAGCCTATTGAGCCTACAATTATTTACTTCCCACTTCTCCAGTTTCAGTGAAGGATCTTTTGTTGTGTTTAGTTCTGGTTTGGCTTGGTTTGCCTTATTCTGTTCTGTTCTTTTTTGGAGATAGACTTCTTGCATAGCCCAAACTGACTTGCAATTCACTATCTTAATGCCTGAACCTCCCAAGTTCTGTCTAGGACTACAGCAATATCATAATACCTGACCCCTACTAAGTTTACTTGGGGCAACATAATTAATCTCATTTTTAAAGGAAGACAATAATTACCATATATTTCAAAACTTTATTGATTTAATACTACATATCAGATGCTTATATATAGCAAATACACAGTCAGTAAGTGTCAGTATTATAAAAGCCAAGAAAATTGAATACGGAAAAGCATCACATAAAAGCTTATTGAGAAACAGGGAAAGGTAGGCTCTACTGTGAGGGTTAGAATTCCAGAATCTGTCTCTCTTTAAAGACTCTCCTGTACCTCCCGAATGACTTTGAAAGGATTATTTTGGGTAATCAAGACCTCTAAGAAGTTAAAATATGCAGGTGAGAAAATGGATTTTATGTCACACACTAAACTGATAGGGACTACATAGAACAATAGTTTTCATATTAAATAATTAGTAATAGGGGATGGAAAAATCAAAGTTTTGTTATAAGACCTAATTTAGGTTGAAATGAATATAATGGACTTTGCATAATTGCAATAATAGTGGTTTTCATTGTTGGAGTAGAAAAATCATAAGAAAAAAAAAAAGATCAAGATATTTCCCAGGTAAATAAAAATGATTCAGCAATTGTTGATCTTTTCCAGGGTTGCTGTCATAGTCAGATTGAGCCATTGTTTGTATTGTAATAAAATAAATTCCTGTTGTATACATTTGGGCTAGTTCTACATCTTTCCCAATCAGTACTTCAATGTTTGTTTGTATTAAAATGATACAAATTCACATTAGGTTTAACATTATTCTACAACCAATTCATTACCTAAGCTAGAGTTACATATGAGTATGCACCTCATAAATGACAGGCATAAAGATAAACCCTCAAGGCCAACCTTTAATCTTCTAGGAACTAGTTTGGACAAAGCCTAATTTGCACTAATTAACTATTATAATGCTTTTCACTGTTATTTTCACATTAATAGAATTTAATGTAATAACAAGTCAAAGATAAAAGTGTGCAATAATTATAAATACCTCCTTGGTTACATTCACCCTAACCAAAACCCTCTCTCTTCAGGCAAATGTTTTTTTAGTCCTATTTGATTATGACAGAAAACAGAAAAATATATAGTTCAAAATATCAAACTTATAAGACCAACCAATTCTTTTTGCAATCTCTTTATCTCTACTGATCTTTTGTCAAATCCAGAAAACTTAATCTTCACCCACATTTTCTCAGCAGCTTATATTTTACTGCCAAGTTCCATCTATTTGGCAAGTAGATGAGAGCTTTAGTCACTGGAGAAAATGGAGGGTGGAGGAAGGAGCCAAATCAACTGATTTGGGTTTCAATAGTCTATTTAATTTGCACAATAAGTAAGGCTAAGTGTTCTTACTAAGTGTAATTAGGGATATTTTGAAACTTCCACTTTTAAAGAAAAATGGGGGAGGGAATATACTGTCTACAATAAAAATTTTGTCTCTACCAATGAATGGTAGTAGGTAAGGTAATAACTTAGGATTGTCATCTTATTTTCAGAATAATCAGTATTTTAATACTGACAATAAATAAATTTCCTCATTAGTCAACTCAAAATTCATTACCAATCATGTTTTTGGTTGATCCTTTCAAGGAAACGAAGTTCATCAATAATATAGAATGTTTTCTTAAAAATACATTGTTAACTGCAGTGTTTCAAATCTTTTTGTCAAAAATTAATGTCACACTAAGCTATAATGAGTGGCTACTGGCCAAGTATACTTATATTGATGTAAACTCATCACATTTCCAGAATCTATCCTTTAGCAGGAGTACTGAAATAACTTGAAATAAGCCTGTGATTTGGTTCAACTGTATAATCTAACCATGGACTGTATAAAAGGAAAAGGCTATCAGATGTTTACAACAGGGCCAATTTTTAATGAAAGGACAGAAAGTATAGTCAATTATTAGATACACATTCACACCTGTTGTCTGTCATGTTTCCAACCCTTAAGTGAGAGATTTAGTCAAGGCAAATAGAATGAAGATGGACCAGCTGCAAAAACTGATTTTATTATCACATGGTAATTAAAAAGAAAGATTGCACCATGTGTTGTACACATGACAATCCCATTACGTTACATCCAGGATAGTTGGATTTTCTTATAACAGACCTGTGTAACTGTCAGGTGTATTAGAAAGGCTAGTATTAATAGGTCTAGGCTATTGACCTAATTTGTATTGGTAGACTGTCCAATTACCTTTGCTAAATTTCTCCCTGAAGCATAACAGTCGTGTCAGAACAATTAAACAAAATCATTCTCATTCTAATCCTCACACTTAAAATTTCTTCTGCAATATCCTGCTTATCAATATCACATTAGAAATCAGACTTCATCAAATCATTAATCTGAGAAAGACAGACATCAAAGATTTTCTATGCAATGTTCAAATGAAAACCATTTGAATGCAAACTATTTCTTGTTTCTTTCATTTTTCTTTCCTATGGTTTATTCCCTGTTGACACTGTATTTGATTTTTGTACCCTGGGTATATTATATATGTTTATCTGAGTTAGGGAAGGGAAGAGGAACATCAAAATGGTGAGACAAACACAAAGGGTGAAGTAATGTAACAGTGACTCTCACAAGACTGTGCAACTCCGGGCAGGAGGGGGGTGGAGGGGGGAAGATGGAAAGAAAATGAGGGAGGGGTTAACAAGTTGGACAAGATATATATTCACTACCTTACGTATATAACTGTAATCTCTCTGTACAGCACCTTGACAATAAAATTAAATTTAAAAAGCACTTGTATCAAATGGATATGTGACACAATAATAATAAATGACATCTCTAAACACAAGCAATTTCTCTAATTCCATGACCACTTTTGAGGTAACAATAACATGTTGTTCTGTCTAGATTGTATACAAACTTAATTTAAACTTGCATCTTATTTTCTAAAAGCTATTCCCTTAATATGATTTTGAGTGATAGCAACATAATGGTATCAGTTTTAACTATATGCTTAGTTAGAAAAAATATGATATAATAATGATGGTGTATATCTCTAATTACAGTCTTGAAGTGGCTAATGTAGTTGGGTCACTAATTCCAGGCCAGCCTGGGCTACTCTGTAAGATCCTATCTGAAAAGATTGAAATAAAAATAAAAGTAATCTTTTATTTAAGAAATCATTTTGAGGGCTGGGGATATAGCCTAGTGGCAAGAGTGCCTGCCTCATATACACGAGGCCCTAGGTTCGATTCCCCAGCACCACATATACAGAAAACGGCCAGAAGCGGCGCTGTGGCTCAAGTGGCAGAGTGCTAGCCTTGAGCGGGAAGAAGCCAGGGACAGTGCTCAGGCCCTGAGTCCAAGGCCCAGGACTGGCCAAAAAAAAAAAAAAAAAAGAAAGAAATCATTTTGAGGGGGCTGGGAATGTGGCTGAGAGGTAGAGTGCTTGCCTAGCATGCATGAAGCCCTGGGTTCCATTCCTCAGTACCACATAAACAGGAAAAGCTGGGAGTGGTGCTGTGGCTCAAGTGGTAAAGGTCTCGCCTTGAGCTAAAGGAAGAAGCCAGGGACAGTGCTCAGGCCCTGAGTTCAAGTCCCAGGCCTGGGTAAAAAAATCATTTTGATTTATGTTTGCAGTACTGGTTATTGCATTTTAAATAAGTTTCTTAATTACAATTTTGTATATCTATGTAGTGTAATCATATTCAATTTTGATCATATTCACCTTCCTCATTGAATAATCACTTCTGAAATACATTTAACTCTCTCCAGTATTACATACAAAATTTAAAATGTGATTTGTTTTGTAAAAATTTAATTGAATACAGAATAATGAGGAATATACAAGAATGGAAATACATAAGGTTTGCAGCCAGATAAACAGATTCTGGCCTTATAACTTATTTGTTATTTGAGGCAAATCATAAAACAGTTTTATTAAGATTCCCCAACGCTAAAAAAAAAATAAAAGAGTTTAAAGTAAGTAGCACTGAGATCACCTCATACTAGTTAGAATGGCCATTACCAAGAAATCTAACAACAGATGCTGGTGGGGATGCGGCCAAAGGGGAATTACCACACTGATGTTGGGAATGTAAAATTGTTCGACCACTCTGAAAAACAGTATGAAAGTTCCTCAAAAGACTGAACATAGAGCTCCCCTATGACTCAGCAAACCCACTTCTGGGCATTTACCCATAAGTCCACAAACAAAGCCATACTAAAGTTACCAGCACATCCAAGTTCATTGCACCACTGTTACCATAGCCAAGATAGGGATCCAACCCACGTACCCCTCAGTAGATGAATGGATCAAGAAGATGTTGTATATATACACAATGGAGAGCTATGTCTCCATCAGAAAGAATGACATTGCCCCATTCATAAGGAATAGAAAGACTTGGAAAAAATTACGTTAAGTGGATTAAGCCAAACCCAGAGAAATGTAGGTTCCATGGTTTCCATCATATGCAAGAACTAGAATATGTCTATTATATTCTTAACGGGGGATCTTAAAACCCATTTGCTTAATATATAGGACCATGTTTAATGAAGTGTACCAATATGAACACCAAGATATGGAAACAAGAGGTTCTTATTATGTAGTTTTATTTATTTATTTGTTTTTAGATTTTTTTTTTCCGTCTTTCATCTCTCTTGATTTTCTGTACCTTGTGTCTTGTATATGAGATTCAACCAGTGGAAGGGAAAGGGAATCACAGAAACAGCAGGTCAAAGAATGAACTAATACAACGACACTCAACTAACAATAGGTTGGATATCATACTTACAACTGGGGAGAGGGGAAGATAGAGAGAGTAAGGAGGAGAAAATGAAGGATGGGGTAACATTGTCTAGAAAGAAATGTAATCATTACCTCACTTATGTAACTGTAGGCCCCTGCTCATCACCCTTTCAATAAGGACCATTTTAAGACCAAAACATTCTACCATACTTGACAAAGACAAATTTATGCCCAAAACAGTTTTTATTGATATTCTTTAACTGATTACACAGAATTATGCAAAACAGCAAGTAAAGTATTATTTGTTATAGTATTTTTTGGTAACTTGGAAGCATCAAGATACATCCACCCTATGCTTAAACTTTTATTTTTATACCATAAATATAAAGGATGTGGTTAATAATGCTCATAAAGTATATACTTTCCTACAAAGGAGGAAATACTAGCTTTTCCAAGTCTTCAAATGATTTATAGACAGACTAACATGAAACAAAATGAAGTAAGTACATTTTAATGGAAAAAGTACATTTTTACAGTCCCTGAAAAGAAGTATTTTTAGGTATTTCAAAGGTAGTTGCAGCCTCTAGCAAAAACATGTTGTTAAATTTTAAAATGTCCAAACATTATTTGTGAAAAATACGATTCAACTAACCCATCCATGGAAAATACCCTTAGCCAATCTATGAAACAGGTTTTCTTTCCAGATCATGAAGAATTATTCATTGAGAGGGCTGTACCTCACAAAGCTGTTATTGTTTTGTGTTTTTTTTTAAATGGGAGCTAAAATGAAAAGAATAATTCGGAAAACAGAATATTAGTTTCCTTTATCATAAACTTTAGCTGAATAGGCTTTAGGGAAATAGAGACAGCAACAAGAGAGCAGAACAAGGACAGATGTGTGTGTGTGTGTTGCTCAGTGATCAGTCAGTTCAGCAATAAATCCGTCCCTTTTAGATGCTGATTTTAACACACTGCTGAACTATATCACCTAGGAGAGAGAATCCAATCTCTTCCAGGTTTATTTATGACAAAGCACCCCTAACTGAAGTCCAATTTGTTTGTGGAATTGTAGTCATTCTGATTCAACTAAACAATAAATGAATCTGCCTTTCATAGCTCCAACACCAGAGTATAAAAGAAAACAAAGGGAACTGTATCACAGCACAACCTTACAATCCAGGGTGTAATTAAAGGAACAGTGGGAAAGCAGTTTTTGGAATTTTTTTTTAATCTCACACGTTGCAAAGCACAGTTTATTAGCCTGTACAAGATATGTACTTTTTAACATCAGTTGTATTTCTCCTAATGAGCCATTCATGCCACACAAATAAATTTGCCGAGTATTCTGATAATCCCACTTCATTCTACATGTTATGTACACCAGTGAGCAGTAGACAACTCAGATGTCCACATCACAGATTCCTCCAATTCAACCCATATTGTGCCTACAGAACAACTGTATCATGATACTAATTTAGGAATATTTGGGGGGGGAAACCAGAAAGATGTCTAGATAAATAATTAAATCTATGAGTATTCCTCCACTAAGTTTTGGATGTTGACATATCTTCTATTTGCATATGAATACTAATATTTACAGTTGATTACTTGGTGTTCTGATGAGTGTTTCTTAATTTGTTACATTTACTAATTGATCTATTACTAAAGAATGAAAAAGACATTAACAGACTTGTTTCTGCCAAACCAAAAAAGATCTCTTTTAATCCATTTTTGTGACAAGAGATGAAAAAAGATTTTAATGAAAATAATTGCTTTATTCAATTAATCACAAGTACACTCTTTTCAGAAGAAACAACAATTTTTTTTAAAAAAAGAATAATGGCATAATTTGCCTTCTTCACTGATCATCTGGTCATTAACGAACCACTCATTATTCTAAACATGAAATATTTGTTTACCATATATTGTAGTATCGATATTTATTATGTCGTGTTTGTTATCATTACTAACTCACCACATAAATATCTTTTAAAATTAAAAGCTGTAATATAAGTGAAACAATATGGCAGAAATGCACATTGTGCTGTAAATTCTCAAGTTCTTTGAATTGATATTCTTTCATAGGTTAGTGATTTTTCACAACAATACCTGCTAATGTTTTAATAACAGTTTAAAATTGTATATTACAGGAAAGTTATATGCTTTAGGTAAAATAAAACTTTCAACTCTATATATGTTTTGTGCTGTTTTTAGTTAAATGTTTACAAACTTATTTGAAGGATGTAACATTATCCATTAGAGAAGAACAGTGAAATTTCTGTAAAATGTCTTTCTTCTATATGAAGATGTATTGGCACTTTAAAAGCTCTTTCTTCATAAATTTTGTTTTTCAATATAAGAACTTGTCTGAAGATCTACCTGGCAAATTTTCCCCCCAGAAGAATATTTTCATATCTGTAAAAACTATGGCATGCATAACAGAGAAGAGAATTAGACTTTGCTTTAACCAAGTAAAAAGAGAACATTGCCTGAATCTTGCCAATTACTTCTCAGAAGAGATCATTTCCTTAAACCTTAGAAGGATATTCCTATCTTTAGAAAATCCATATTCAAGAGTTCATATCCTTATTTGTCAGTTTAAATAAAGTATAGTTTATTCACTTGTTGGTACATCTGACCGGAAACAATAATCAACCAACAAGTGGGAAGAAACTCAACAAACAGTGTGTATGTATGTGTGCATAATCATGCAAATGTTTATGTATGTGTGGGGTTACATATTAAAATATACCGATGAAAAAAGATTCAATTGGCAGTATAAACTCAGACCTAGTGAGCAATTCCACAAATATAAATTATTATGACAGGATAAAGAAGCATCACAGATAGCATATGCATAATTCAAACAGTTGTCATATGATTTCAGAAAAGAAAATCTAGTGGCATGGTCATTAGAAGAAAGAGACTGAAGTATTAATATAGAGAACCAAAGAAGAAAAGAATACAGAAAATGATGAATATGTGATTCCAATATGTGATACATTAAGCTTGAAGCCAACTGTAGACTGAGGTTTTTGAATATTTAACTTTTTTTAAGTTCTATTTTTGAGAATCTGCGAAGAATCTATTTATGATTAGTAACACTGGCACAAAATGCAGACAATTATTCAGATATATGTTGATATTGTCTAGGAACTTTTAGAATTCAAGCCTTAGAAAACTAGTGTTGCTATTGGAACCAAAAACTTCCCAGTTTTTCTGGATACCACATTAAAAAAATTAAGACAATTGTCCAAAAAGAAATGTACACATTACCTGACTTTTGTAACTGTAACCTCTCTGTATAAACCTTTATAAGAAAACAATAATATAATATAAACCACTTTAAAAACCTTCAAGAGTCCAAGATGGATGATGTCAAAACTCATAAGTGGTAATATATTGTGTCTATAATGAACTAATTTCCTTAAAAGTAAAAATAAACATGAGTTACAAAATTTAATAATATTAAGTTACGAAACTTAATTAATATTGTCTGGATTCCTTATTATATTCCATTCTTGGTATAAAAATTGTAAGAAAAGGAATGCTGAAAAAACTCAGTGTAGTAAAAAATATTACATGAAAAAGGTCTCAACTAGAGTTATAGCAGGGAAAAACCTATCTTTTGTCCTCTGAAATGAACTAGAGTAGAGACAATGGTGACAGACTGTGCAGGTGTCAGAGGTGTGAGAAAGCTGGCTGTGATTCTATGTGGCTGCAGGAATTGACAGTAAATAAAGACCTTGACAGAAAAACAAGGTAAAGGGCATAAAAAGGGCATCAACAATCAGATGAGAGAAAACTCTTAAGAAGGGCTTTACCCAAAAAATCTAATGTGGTCTGTTTCAGAATAAAAACACATAAACTAATTGGGGTCAAAGTTTGTTATCAAAGGATTCCCAAAATACTCATCAGTGTGTGTTAAAACACTGAAAACCTGCTACACACAACTTTATCTAATATTAAAGAGTTATTTAGGCCAAAGAGTCCTGAGAATAACACTTACAAAAGCCACATACATAAAGTAAATTAAGGCCACTGTGACCTTCAGTGAACTATGGAGGACAATGATAACTCAGACCGAGAAGTGTGGATGCAGCATAGCCTGACCCAGTGTTTAAAGAAACTAAAATTTAGGAGTCTTGGGATAGAGCCAGTATGGGCAACTATACCTATAATCACAGCACTCAGTAGTCTGAGGCAGGATTACAAATTCATTCAAAGGCAGCCTGAGCTATCCAATAAAGATCCTGTTCTCAAAAAAATTATGTAAGTATTGAATAAAATATATGGAATTTTTCAATAATTATATCAATACTCTCTGAAGACAGAAGTGTCAAACAAATGTAGGTGGAAATTATCTAACTCTACAGATTGTAGTGGCATTTAAAACTGATTCACTAAGAAATAAAATTTATGCATCTAGTTGCTTTTTACTGGAGCTAAACACCCCTCCCATATCCTATCCTCTGTATATATCTTCATGGGAAGAGATTTCAGAAAAGTCCTAAAACTTGTTTTAAGCTGGGTGCCAGGGGCTCACAACTATAATCCAGCTATTCAGAAGACTGAGATCTAAAGATTATGGTTCAAAACCAGCTCAGGTAGGAAAGTCCCTGAAACTCTTATCATCAATAAACTTCTAAAAAACCAGAAGTTGGGTTATGCTTCAATTAGTATTGCTCTAGCCTTGAGCAAAAATAGGGACAGTGCTCAAACCCTGAGTTCAAGCCCAGGAAAAGCACACACACAAAATCATGTTTTAATAATACAAATGGTAAAGAAAAGCAAGGTAGTCAGTTCTCACAGAAACAAAACTCTATTTCTTCTTTTTTGTTTTGGGTTACTTTGTCCATTTCAAAGTAAGGTTAATGGTCCTTAGCACTTTACAACAATCTTATAAGTCATTGAATATGCGCAAATTGTCAAAGGAGGACATTTACAAGTATGGGTTGTAAACAATTGGGAAATTTTTGTTTCCACCTAACACTGTCATTTATTAAATAGAAATTAACAGAATGCTTTTTTATGGATGAAAAATGCGGAAATATAACATTTCGCAAGTTACCATTGTGCTCCACGTATTTTGAGCAAAACTTGAGGACTGTCAGAATACCTAATACCATGTTTACTTTTAATTTATGAATTTTATCTATTAATGTGTCATAGGCAAAAAAGGAAAAATAATCACATCATATACAAATGCTTCCCAGACATTGTGTGTGTGTATTTATGTTTCTGTATGTGTGTGTGTGTTAGTTCTAGCCAAGATGTCCAGATATTAGTATATATCTTCAAACATATCTGTAACTCTCAAATGGAATTCAAATAATATGAGGCAAACACCTGTAAATTACTTAATCAGATACAATAAATTCATATTTTCTATCTATTTTCCATACTAATACATTAAACAACATCAGTATAGCTCAATCATATATTAAATGACATCTTGTACCTGAAGCTAGGTTGCAGTCCCAAATATATTAGTAGTGCAATATTGACATGCAATTCTAAGCAGAGGGTTTGAATATAACACAGTACAAACAAAAGAATGAGATAAGAAGCAAGGATGAAAATAATAGTACTCTACAAGTTAAGAAGAGACTCATCCATGTAAAAATCATTCACAATAGGATTTATTTATAAGAAAACTTAAAATAATAGGACGTTTTGTGAATTATTACTATAGTAATTTATATTTAATTACAGTTATATTCTCCTATTATTATATAAAGTTAACAAAAACATTCCACATATATGTCATTTTATTCAATACAATCCTATGAATTATGGATTATCTATGTAGGTTAACAGTTAAGGGAAGATAACTGATCTATCCAGTATCTAGAAGATAATGCCAGAGATAGACTATGGCCTACTAATTCCAAGACTCATCTTTTAGTTAACACAATCATTTTTAGATGCCCAGAGTACTGAAAGTGTCCTTTAAAAATTATTGCCAAAGTCAAAGAATTTGACTAACTTTACGATTCTCATTTAAAAAAAACATATCTATTGGCTGTTTCTAACCATATAATAACTCCCACATACTATCTTTATCTGTATTCTATTCTTTAGAGCCATAATTACCCAGAAATGCTTCTGGAAACAGTAAGTACTTTTGTTTTTCCACAATATTTCAGAGATTCTAAAGTTTCATCATCTAAAATAATAAATCATGAAAAATTATCTTTCTTCAAAAGAGAATAAAGTAGGGCTGGGAATATGGCCTAGTGGTAGAGTGCTTGCCTCACATACATGAAACCCTGGGTTCGATTCCTCAGCACCACATATATAGAAAAAGCTAGAAGTGGCATTGTGGCTCAAGTGGTAGAGTGCTGTCCTTGAGCAAAGAGAAGCCAGGAACAGTGCTCAGGTCCTGAGGTCAAATCCAGGACTGGCACACACACACACACACACACACACACACACACACAGAATAAAGTGTAGAGATTGCTAGCAAACACTGCATTTTGTTTCTTCTGCAAATTAGATTATTTTTATTTGAAACAAAAGAAATATTAATTTGATTTAGAAAATATTCTCAAGGCTCACTTTTTAAAAAAATTATGTGATCTCTTTTCTGTCTTAAAGTACTGTGCTAAACATGCAATAGCTATATGCATCTGATCATATAACAATATTTATGAAAATGAACTCCAAAAAAAAGAAACAAGAAGTTTTTTTCCTTTGTTGCTATTTTTGTTTTCTTTTGCTTTGGTCTTATTTATCTGCAAGTGCTAGGGTTGGGGGGGAAAGAGATGGTGGGACAAAGGGTAAACAAATGTAGCAGTGATACTCAATAGACACTGTTGAAAATAAACTATATAACTTATGGGCAGAGACTGGAGGGAAAAACTGGGGTGACATGGTTCAAAAAGAAGTACTTTTTTATGTGATTTATATAATTGTAACTTCTCTGTACATCACTTTCAAATACAGTAAATACATTTCAAAAAATAAAAATATAAAATAAAGTATTATTAAAATAAAATTTATGCATACAAAATATTTATTTATCATAGTTTCATAGTTTGAAAATAGCATATATAAATGTGAAGTCTCCTTTTGCTTTTAAATTATAGATTTAATATTTTACATCTTCAACTGATATGCATATGCACTATAATAACTATTAATTACAAAATTCTTGAAACTAATATTTGATACTTTGTACAAAAAAACATTTTCACAATGTGAAAAATTCAGATGAGTAAAAAGATATACAGTAATATTCTTAATACTAAAGTAGCTAAAAGTGTGACTATGGACACATTTTAGTTCATTGTGTAATAGGGTACACATTATTTTCTTCTTCCAGTTTAGTTTGCAAGTCAACAGAAAATAAAAAGAATATATAGAATATTTCAAGGAAGTATCTCATTGAATAAGGATAAAGTCAGAGAAGTGGCACCATGGCTCAAAGTGGTAGATCACTAGCTCTGAGCAAAAAGAGCTCAGGAACACAGCTCAGGCCCTGAGTTCAAGCCCCACAACTGACAAAAGAAAAACAGCTTATCACAATATAACTTATTGTAGCTGAGGATATGGCCCAGTGCCAAGACTGCTTAACTCATTTAAGGATAAAGTCAGAAAACTCTCTTGCATATTTACAAACATATAATGTCATTTTTAAAGTATTTGAAATGTATCATCTCCAGCACAGATATTCATTAGAAGTCCACTCTTCAGAGGCCCATACTTCCTTGAGTTATGACTTGTTTAAAACTGAGTGCAAGAGTATTTCCATATCACAAAATAATCAGAAAACAAAATATCCCTAGAGGTAGTTCTTCTATAACACAACTCTCTATCTGAATTGCTACATTAAATTATCATGTGCTGCAAATACACACTCTCTGAGAAAGATGTTTACAAAATACTTGAACTAAGAAGACATTGTACTAATAAAATAAAACAACAACCCACAATGATAAGCAGCAGTTTGAAATACAGGTCTGAAAAGTATCTGTGTAAAATGGACAGCTCTAGATACAAAACTTTGGCAAAGTTGCAGGATATAAAGTAAACCCTCAAAAATCAATGGCCTTTCTCTATGCTAACGACCCGAAGACCGAGGCTGAAATCAGGAAAACAACTCCTTTTGCAATAGCCTCAAAAAAAATAAAATACCTAGGAATAACCTTAACCAAAGAAGTGAAAGACCTTTATGGGTAGCACTTTAAAAACATGAAAAAAGGAAATTAAGTCAGAACTAAGGAAATGGAAAAACCTCCCATGCTCCTGGATTGGGAGGATTAATATAATCAAAATGGCAACATTGCCAAATTCAATATCTACAAATTCAATGCAATACCCATTAATATCCCAACACCATTTTTAATAAAATAGAGGAAGCAATCCAGAAATTCATATGGAACAATAAAAGACCTAGAATAGCAAAAACAATCCTAAGCAGAAAGAACAGTGCTGGAGGAATTACAATACCCAACTTCAAGCTGTATTATAAAGCTATAGTAATAAAAACAGCTTGGTATTGGCACCAGAACAGGCCTGAAGACCAATGGGACAGAATTGAAGACCCACAGAACTACGCCTACTTAATCTTTGATAAAGGAGCTAAAACAATAGTCTGGAAGAAGGATAGCCTCTTTAACAAATGGTGCTGGCAAAACTGGTTCAACACATGCAACAAACTAAAACTAGATCCTTATATATCACCCTGCACCAAAATCAATTCCAAATTGATCAAAGACCTCGAAATCAAAACAGATACCCTGAAAATACTAAAGGAAGGAGCAGGAGAAACACTTGGGCCAAGTCCTTGGTACAGAACGGAGCTTCCTTAACAAGGACCCAGAAAGGCTACAAATCAAAGAAAGGTTGGACAAATGGGACTGCATCAAACTGCAGAGCTTCTGCAGGGCAAAGGACATAGCACACAAGATAAACCGAAAGCCCACAGATTGGGAGAAGATCTTTACTGGCCATACAACGAACAAAGGCCTCATCTAAAATATATGCAGAACTAAAAAAATTACATTCCTCCAAAACAAAACCGCAAAGAACCAATAGCCATCAAGTGGGCTAAAGATTTAAAAAGAGACTTCTCTGATGAGGAAATGAGAATGGCCAAGAGACATATGAAAAAGTGCTCTACATCACTGGCCATAAAAGAAATGCAAATCAAAACAACATTGAGATTCCATCTCACCTCAGTAAGAATGTCCTATATCAAGAAAACTAACAACAACAATTGTTGGAGGGGATGTGGCCAAAAGGGAACCCTACTTCATTGTTGGTGGGAATGTACACTGGTTCAGCCACTCTGGAAAGTGGTATGTAGATTCCTCAGAAGGCTAAACATAGAGCTACCCTATGACCCAGCAGCCCCACTTTTGGGTATCTATCCAAAAGACCACAAACAAAATCACACTAAAGCCACCAGCACAACAGTGTTCATCGCAGCACAATTTGTCATAGCTAGAATCTGGAACCAATCTAGATGCCCCTCAGTAGACGAATGAATGAGGAAAATGTGGTACATATACGCAATGGAATTTTATGCCTCTATCAAAAAAAATGACATTGCCCCAATTGTAAAGAAATTGAAGGACTTTGAAAAAATTACACTAAGTGAAGTGAGCCAGACCCAAAGAAACATGGACTCTAGGGTCTCCCTCATAGGAAATAATTAGCACAGGTTTAGGCTAGTCACAGCAGAGGATCACAAGAGCCCAATAGCTATACCCTTATGAACACATAAGATGATGCTAAGTAAAATGAACTCCATGTTATGGAAATGACTGTTACATCTCTGTTGTAACTACTTTCAACGTGCTATGTGTAACTATAGCTTCTATGATTGATGATCTTCTTGTATTCCCTTCCTGTGGTTGTACCTACACTGTCTCTGTATCTTATCTGAGTATATTGGAAACCGTGTATACTGGTATTAGAACTAGGAAATTGAAAAGGAATACCAAAATCAAGAGACACAGGGTAAAAAAAAAAGACAAACAACTACAAAAGCAATACTTGCAAAACTGTTTGGTGTAAATGAACTGAACAACTGATGGGGGAAAAGGGAAAGGGAGAAGGGGGAGGGAGGAATGAGGAACGAGGTAACAAACAGTACAAGAAATGTATCCAGTGCCTAACATATGAAACTGTAACCTCTCTGTATATCAGTTTGATAATAAAAATTTTAAAAAATGGACAGCTCTAGACATCATTATTAAGGTAAGATGAGCCCATCAATTTTGTGGGTATACCTCTTAAACTACATACCATTTATAATAACTATGTTGGGATCCAGCCTTTGGACTTGACGGGGGACTTGACACCCTTCCCCCCAGCCCTAGGGGAATGGGGAAGCAGGCTAAGGTTCTCTGGGTCCGGAACCAGAAGAACCGGCTTTGCACCCAGCCCCCAACTCTCTCGCCAGCCCAGGCACCCCCTAGCCTCTCCTTGGCGCGGCGCTTTCGAGTGACGTTAGCTCAAGAGGGGATCATGTGATAGCTCCCAGCCTATCGGCGTCCTGGCCGATCCCCTTTCCCTTCCTATCACTTCCCTTTACCCCCGCCTTAATAAATCAGATAGCTCTTGAAGCTTCTCCGAGACTCGCGTATGCCTGGCTTTCTTTACTGGTAAGGAGGTGGGTAAGTGTTCTCGTTAGGCCGCATGCACGTGAGGTCACTGCTGACTCCCCTGCCCCATCCTGGCCCTACCTGCCGGACGGGTGACCAGGAGAGAGGGTGAGAAAGGGGGTGGTGAGAAACGTAGCTGAGCCTTGAACCCCACACCAGGGAAGGCGACCCGAGCCCGACAAAGCTACACTTATACAATTATACTCCTGACAAATACAAAAGCAAATTTTTTCCTTTAATATGTGAACTAAATTATGACCTTTCACAACTGAACAAGAAGCAAACAATATTCATTCTTAGAATCTCTAAAAGAAAAAGGCAACAGAGATTGAATTTGATTGGCAGTGTTTCACATAGAATTGATGATGTTTCCCACTGAAAGGTATCATACGAAAAATTTTGGTTACTAAAAAAAGGATAATATGAAATAGTATATACTATTACACATTAACAGGAATGGTTATTTGGTTACCTTAACTGAAAATTAGACCAAAAGCCCATTATTCTGGAGGACAGATAAATTAAAATCACTCATTATTAAATTAAATATTTGCTGCTTTCACTGAATCTCATTAAACACACTACTGCAAGTTTAAATAAGTCGGTGCTTTCATTTGCACAGTCACCCATTTTGTTATTGTTTATAGAAACCTAATTTGGCATGCAATAATTCATGTTTCTTATTACACTGAAGTATTAATTTTTAATATAATTGCCTTCTTTCATCCAACAAAAGCTAGTTCAGTTTGGATTTCACTCAAGTGATTCTTCAATTATTATACAAGGAAGATTATTCTAATACTTTGCACATCTCTGCCCTACTGATTCACTTCTGTATAAATTAAAAACTCATAAGGAGCTTATTAAAATAGATTTGTTTAAGCAATACAAGGAATGATTACATTAGTACAAACTACATGGCTTATAGAATTCCAACCCATTTTTATCAAAAACGTATTATTTGTTTACTTATCTTGTAAAGGTGATATTCGGAGGGGTTACAGTTATATAAATCAGGTAATGAGTACATTCCTTTTTTATCTATGTCACCTCTTCTCTCATTTTCTACCAATTTTATTTTGAACATAGTATATAGTGAGTATCACTGCTTCATTTGTTCACTCATTGTCCTCATCATTTCTGTGCTCCCTCTTTACCTCCCCAAAACAGATAAACATACATATAAGATGGAATATTGGGAAAGATATAGAAGTAAAATCATTAAAAGGAGAAAATAAAAACAAAAGGCAAAATAACAAAAAAAAACAAACCTCATTTCCCTTTTTTGGGGTTCATTTCAATAAGACTTATTTTATATGAGCCTTTGTGATGCTCTTCTAAGAATATCCTCCTTTGGTCTCACTGTGTGAATATCTAGAATCTTGTATAATTTACCATACCCAAGTGTATTTTTTTTGTCTTTTACCATCCAGTGTGTTTACTTGTAGATTTGTAGACACATTCTAATTACTACAAAACCTGTGTTTCTGGCTTACTTTGCTTAACCTAATTCTTTCCAAGTCCTCCCACTGTACTCAAAAATAGTACAATGTAATTTTGCTAATGGACAGAAATCCATTGTGTATATATGCCATGTTTTCTTTATCTAGTCATGCACTGAGGGGCATCTGGGTTGAGGTTGATTCCATATCTTAGCTACAGTAAACAATGCTACAGTGAACCTGGTTGTGCTGGTAGCTTTAGTTTCTCCTTGTGTGTTGTTTCTGTTACAAAAATGCCCAGGAATGGAATTGCTGAATTATGGATAGGGATGAGGACAAATGGAATACAAGAAAAGATCCAGAAATCAACCCACAAACCTATAGCCATCTAATATTGGAGAAGGGAGCAAAAAACACAGGTTGAATAAAAGACAGCCTCTACAACAAATGATGCTGCCAGTACTAGCTACACATGTGCAGAAAACTGAAGCTAGAACCTTACATATCACCCCATGCCAGAATTACTTCCAAATTGATGATAGATTTCAATGTAAGGCAAGATAACTTGAAAGTATTAGAGGAAGGGATAGAGAAAAGACTAGGACTCCTAGGCATGGGGAAAAACTTCCTAAGATCCAGAATCACAAAAAATCAAAAGACTGGATAAACGGGATTTCATCAAATTGAAGAGTTTCTGCATGGCAAAGGACATAGCTACCACAATAAATAGAAAGCCCACAGAATGGGATAAGATCTAAACTAGCTATGCATCAGACAAGGGTTTCATATCGAAAATATGCTTAGAGCTCAAAAATTAAACCCTCCCAAAACAAACCATCAAAGAAACAACATCCCAATTAATAACTAGGCTAAAAAGAGACTTTTCCAAAGAAGAAAGAATGGCCAATCGACACATGATGAAATATTCAACATCTCTGGCCATGAAAGAAATGCAAATCAAAACAACTTTGAGATTCTACCTTACCTCAGAGTTAGAATGGCCATTATGAAGAAAACTGGTAATAACAGATGGTGGTGGGGGTGTGGAAAAAGGGAACACTACTACACTGGTGGTGGTGGGAGTGTAAACTTGCTCAGCAACTCTAAAAAATAGTATGGGGCTTCCTCAAAAGACTAAACATAGAGCTTCCAAAGAACATTTGACTCAATGATTAGGGAAAGCATGTTTCCCTAGCACAATGCTATGTAATTCCTAAACTGCATAACTTTGCAAGTAGGAAAGTAAAAAATTTCTTCAACATCAACAAAATAATGGTAACTAAAAATGCCACTCACATTGCCTTCAACTTCAAATCTGAATGAAACAGGTGTTTGAAGCAATACAAATTGATCAACACATGGGAGCAATAAAAATACAATAGATAAAGAAAAAAAGATTCATCAACTAAAATGAATGGGTCAAGGGTAAAATATATTAACAAAAAAAGGAAGGTCTTTAATCACTTTACTTTCCAATATGTTTACTTATATTTGTATTTTTTCTATATAGTGAGCCATATTTATAATAGTACAATTTACAATTCTAGTTTGAAGAATAAACTTGTATTTTAAATAAACAGCTGCCAATAATGTTTTATTAGTTATGTTTCTGATCAGCAACAAAATTAGTTTGGAAATAAAATAATTATTGAACAAGTATGAATTTTATAATATTGGGATTAAGCTATGCTTGCCCCTTGGCCAGTTTACTCCAGAGCAAAACCTGATATAAATTGTTTATTTTTAATCTGATCTATAGAGGTCAATGAAAAATACTTAAAATTATAAGGCAAAGTGAAGATCTCTACATATATTTCCCTACAATCTTTTTATTTTCTGATGTAAGGACTTGAATTCTGGGCTTCATAGTTTCACTTGCCCTTCTGAAATTAACTTGTAAATCTCAGTTTTTGACAAGTTAATGGACCAAAGATAAATAAATAAAGAAATGATCTTCCACTAACTTCATCAGCCAACTTAGTTAATAAGATTACAAGAAGATATAGTTATGTGGCTTATATAGCCAAGTCAATTATTTGGGACTTTCCTCATTCAACATCTTTTGATACCAACTATGAGCCAAATTACCAACTGCTTAAAGATACAAAATGGACAGTAGTCAAGAAGCTTGGAGTCTACGAAATGAGACATACGTAGTAAAAGGACCAGTATTGCATAGCATGTAAATGCTATAGCAGAAACAAACAAATAATTATCAAAAAATAAGGATAATAACGTTGAATATTATAAGAAAAAGTCTTAGGATAGCTCATTACATAAAATACTTACTCAGTTGCTTCAAGCAGGTCATTTCAGTCGCTGTATTCTGGAGTAACATACATTAAGATCTTTAGAAAAGAAGGTACCTAAGTGTGAGTGCAAAGGAGACTGCAACGAAGCTGGAAAGATAAGAAAAGCCTTGGATACCATCCAAGGAAATATGAATCTCATCTTGAAAAAAAAGTAAAGATTAGACCAGATTTGAGTTTTGAAAAGATCATAATAGAAATGGTATGGCAGAAGTCTATTAGAAGATTACTGCAACCTATTGAAATGATAAGATTCTCAATCAAGGCAGTGCTCTAGCGATGAGGAGAAAAGAATTAATTCAACAAATTTGAAGTAAAACACACTAGAAAAATGCTCTTCTGAACAGTAGTCATAAAATTGGGAATAAAAAATCGCTAACATTTTACACCTTATATTCTGGTTGCACAAATAATGAATACACAAAATGAGAATGTGTAGCAACATACTTCAGATAAGTACAAAAAAGATGGCATTAGGGAGTGAGGTCTAAATTTTCCACAGGAAATATCAATAAAGACATGAGTAAAGATTAGAAGAGATGCCTGTACAAAACAATTTAAGGAAAAAGTTATTCAGTTTGGTTTTACAGTTTCTAAGGTTTCAGTCTATCACAAGTCAAAGGACATGGAAGAACAGAGCAACTCACGTCATGGTGGCTAGGAAACCACCACTGGAAGCAGAGAGAATGCCTATGCTGGCTGCCTTTCTCCTTTTCCCCATTTTACTTAATCTAAGCTTCTAGATAATGAAATTGTGCTACTCACATTCAAGGCAGGAATTCTCCCCTTCAAGAATTCTCTTGGTAAATACACTCATTGACATACTGAGACAGGTATTGCTAATTTCCTACATTATAAGGAATAAACAAAAATGCCTGTGGAGTATCTAGGGGAAAAAGAGGAATACCAGGGACAAAAACCTTTCAGGGGAATTCAGGTGCAGAATTTATTCCAAGAAAGAGAAAATGCTTATCTAAGCCATCATAACTTGCACTCAAGGAAAAATAAAAGATAAATGCTTAGTCACTGAATTTAGCAATATGTAGATCACTGATGACTTTAGTAAATACAATTATTTAAAAGACCAAATATAAATATATGGATATATATATATATATATACATTACCTAAAATTGATGCTAACATCTTAAATTGACGACTCACTGGTTGATAGCATATTCATAGGCAGAATGTTACAGTTCTAACACATTATACTAAGGACAACAGTATTTTAATTAATGTTTCACACTTAAAATAAGATGCTAATATATTAACAAAGAAATCCTAGAAATGACTCATACAATACTTAATTACTTTCCACCTGTTTCTTAAAATGAGATCATGAGATCACTGATAAAGGCACTGGGGTCATTTGCCATCTAATTTGTCTTGGACTAAGAGACTTAGCATAAAAGAATGTATCCAAATTTGAATCAGTGAGCTAGCCCAACAGAAACTAATCCTTTGAGCAGGAACAATGTTTCCATATTATTTCCTCCAGAAATAGCAAGTGAAAATTTTGTTTTATTTGATATGTATGGTATTGGCAAACACCTTGCCCTATAGAAACCAATCTTCTATAGCAGAAACCTCTCTGTACAATAGCAATATAAGCTAAAGAATGAGAAGATTGGGTTGGATTGTGACACTAAAGATGAATTAGTGACAAACTAGATAATGAGATAGACCAAAACAAGCTGACCAGTTTCAAAGACTAAATGATATGGCAGGCCTTTAAGAAAATTCATGTGCTGTATTGGAAGGATGTCCATCACTTTATGTTAGGGAAGGTGAATATGAAAGCAGATGTCCAGAACCAAGCCATTTTCCATTAACAAAAAACAGCTTGGTAAATGGATCAGTGGTAAAGAGAAGGATAAGTCTCCCAGAGCTGAGTCAGATATTAATGTGCATGGTGGTTGGGCATTAGCCAGGGCTGAAAATAATACCCTCAATTGACAGAGTTAATTCCAATCCTCTTTACCTGAGTGTTTTATGCAAAAAAGTGGGGGTTAAATATTTAAAGCAAACTTGTTTACAGGTCACTGGCAACAATTATCAAGTTGATGAGCTTCATAGAGCTTTGGGATAATTTAGTACCAACTTAAAGAGACAGACAACATTTCTAAAATGTTCCTTATTTTAGCAGAAAACAGTTTAAGGCAGATTCATTTCCACATAGCTCAGATGACAGCCATCTTCCCACATAAATTCACATAAGTACATTCTCCAAATGTCCCTGAAAACAGAATAGGCTATATTACTGAAAGCCACTTCTTGTTTGAAATATGTTCTATTAAACACTTTTTCCAACACTGTGGCTATGCTTTCTTGGGCAGTATATTGAACTCAAATTGAAATCTCAACTTTTTGTTGAGATCTCTCTTTCTCAATGGAGTCTGATAAACATCGATTTCATTCAACAAACACTTATAGAACAGTTATAGTGTTGCCAGAGCTGTGCTGATGAAAAGAGGACTAAGAGACCAACCCTAATCTTCAAAGAGCTACTGGATAGGAGTGATGGAGAGGAATGAATCAGAAATGACATCATAGAAAGGACACCACTTGAAATGGAATCTGAAAGATAGGGTAGAGATTCAGAGGGTAAAAGAGCAATCTTAGAAACAAAATCAATGAGCAAGGATTAAGGAGAAATAAAACACTGGCTATTCAAAGGCCCCAAATGGTATGTCTCAGAACGGTAAACTAATGGATAACTAATTGATGCCTTAAAACTATGAGAGACTAGCTGCAGCACAAAATGACTATCTGTGGTCAAGAAGAGATGGAATAGGGCCACTATATCTATATACAACTTTTAAAAGAAATAATAAGAGATTAATTTTTTGAGGCAATACAGGCACAGGCTCTGCATAGTTAATTAAGTAATTGTTTAAGGCCTTTCCATAAAATTCTCCAACAGCCAATTCATACACATATACCAATTCCTCATTTTCCACATTATTTCCTTTTCGTATTATTAGCCACCATCTACCCTACCTTAAACATTTTTTTTGGGGGGGGGGGGGGGAGGCAGTCCTGGGGCTTGGACTCAGGGTCTGAGCACTGTCTCTGTCTTTTTTTTTTTTTTTTTTTGCTCAAGGGCTAGCAGTCTACTACTTGAGCCACAGCGCCACCTCTGGCCTTTTCTATATATGTGGTGCTGGGGAACCGAACCCAGGGCCTCATGTATAGGAGACAAGCACGCTTGCCACTAGGCCATATTCCCAGCCCCCCTACCTTAAACATTTTAAGCACACATTAAAGATTGTTTCACTTGCCTAACTTTCTGTCTCTCTTCCTAAACTAAAGAAAGTTTATAAATCTGTTTTGTTCACTGCTATATCGCTGTCATTGAAAGATCACCAAATATTCCATAAATGAATACATGCATGAACAGTGGTACAAATTACTGGAATCTAAAGCAGTTATTGTCAGAAACCACAAGATCAGAAGTTCCTGTTCTGAGACAAAAAGAGACAAACTCCTATATCTGATGATTAGGCAGGATAAGGAACCAGCTACGGCATAAATGACATATTATTTAGCCACGTCAGTTTTTCTTCTACAAACTACTTTTCCTTCATTTGTAAAAGGACACTTAATTGAACACGACACACACACACACACACACACACACACACACACACGCCCATGATACAAGTTAACTAAGTCCTCAATTTAATTAGATAAAGACACAGAATTTTTCTACCAGATCTATGAAATAGCCAATTTTTTTGTTATGCCACTGTACTTTATACAGATATGGTTAGAATTATTTACCCAGGACGAACTTGTATTGCAATAGACATGCTTCTATTGAAGGAATGCTTGCAAACAACAGGTCTCTTATTTTTTGAATCAAACAGCATGAACCAGGTCACAGCCTCATCCAGATGGAGAAAGGAGAGTCAAGGCCAGAGTGTCCTTGATCAATTTCTCTGCACTAGCTTTGCAATGATCCAGAGAGCTTGTTTCCCCCAAAGGCTCCCCTACACTGCTTTAATATCATGTTATCTGGATGTTTTGATAATGAGTTTGAGCTAAGGATTTCAAATACAAAGTTACTTTCTTAAAACCACAAACATTTCATTTATGAAGGCTAACACACTATATTTCCATTTAAAAGTTCTTATCCAGTCTTAGAGAGGACAATCTTTCCTCCAAAATGCAATATGTACAATCCTTTTAAAGACTCTATAATTCTAAGAGGTGGACATTATGTAAGTATTGAGAAGAAATGATGATTCTGAATTCAAAGTATTTTAGATAGTGTGAATGGGTAATAAAACAAATTGTTAACTCCTTTGGAAATATAACATTACTAAGATATATTCAATGCCACCATCTGAACATATACTAATTTGTTATTATTTAACATTCATATCCCAGTTGGTTGGCATTATGGCTTCTGAGCTACAGGGTAATGGAGAGATCATGCCATCTGCTTCATTGCTAGAGGCATGGTCTCCTGAGGTCACTTACCATGATTATGAACATGGGCTCAAAGGAGGCAGTGACTCTGAACCCTTCGAGGACAGAAGCTCAAATGTTCTTCCAATTCTCTCACTGATTTACTGGGCAACTTCTTAGCAGGAGACTCTTAACCTTGAGCTATCTCTTTAACCCAATCTTTAACAGATTTGATAAAAACAACTATTTTAGTCTCTCAGGCTTTCAGAATTATATCACATTTTTCCCCGTATGCACTTCTCCAGGGATAATATTACTTATCATCCACAAAGGTGTTGCCTGGGTTAATTAAAATACGATTCCACAATATTGAAATGCTAAAAGATGATGATTCCCACATGACTACGAATTTATGAGCCATTGAATAAAAACAGTTCTAGTTTTCAAAGAAGAATAAAGTAAATGCTGGTTGATTCATGCCTATGTATTAGCTATGCAAGTAGAGTAATTCAAAGGCTGTTAATTGCCACTAATTATTAACAATAGCCCCTGTTTTACAAGAAGAGCATAAGAAGCAGTCACTTAGACATGTGCTTTTTTATTTAGACAAGGTCACTGCCTTGTTTTTCCCCTTCATTGACTCCATCCCTCACCATGAGGTTTTAAATTCAACCCATCAGAGATTTCCTTCTATGTGTGATGTATTACTCCCTCAAGATATTCTTTCTAAAAGCTGATATCCCCGAAAAACATAGGATATTAGGATACAGCCAGTCACCAGCACTGTGGGAAGCCTCCTGGGCATTGGGAACTCAAGAGCATTAGGTGTTTAGAAGCTGGCAGCATTGGAAAATGGAGGAAGCAAGTACCTCAGACAAACTTCACCACTTCTCAGTTATGCCAAGGGCATATTTCCAGTAATAAGTTTTAGCTTTGTGTAGTAGCAATGGGAAAACTCAATTGAAAAAACAAAACCAAAAAATGGTAAGCTTGCTAGTTTGAAATATTCAACCTTGACCAAGAAAACCTACCGTGAGTAAAACTTCACATTTCTATGCAAACTGTTATCTTTACTAGACTTTTATATCTTATAGGCATCTACAATTCTTGCCCATTCTTTATTACTTTTAAATCGGGTGAACGAAGGCCCAGTGACCACACAGGGCATAGAAAAGGAGATCAGAGGAGCAAAAAGGACTCCAGGCTCTGACTACGCCACCTTTGTGCTCATGGTTGTCTGAGATCAAATACGCAGTCATCATTTCATCATGTGCCAGGACAGAGTTCACAGAAACAATAGAGGCGTCCATGTGAAAGCTGTATAAAAAGCAGCATCTGCCCTTATCAGAAACATTATCAAATGTACTTCCTGTGACAACAAATATGAATCTTTTTCAAGTTTTTGTATCATTACATTTTTTCTCATTAAGGCCAAAGTCTGATAAAGCAGCATTCTGAAATGTAACGTAGACTAGGCTTCAGGTGGCTCATGTCTATTATTCTATCTCCTCAGGAGACTAAAATCTAAAGGTTCCAGCTTTGGAAGGAAAGTTTTTGAACTCCATTTCCAAACTAGCAAAAAGCCAGACTAAAGATGTGGCTCAATGGCAGCAAGCCAACCACAAGCAACAAAGCTAAGTGATAGCATTATTCACTGAGTTCAAAGCCCAGTACTAGCACAAATTTTTTAAAAAAGAAAGAAAAAAAAAGGAGAAAAAGAAGGAAAAGAGGTGTAAGATCCAGATTGTCATTCAAAGCCACCATCTCCATAATAACCATCGAAATGCCAGGTGGCAGCCATTACTCATGTTAAGGTGCCAGCAGAGTAAGTAAACCAAGGAAGCCCAAAGCCATGAGTTCAAAACCAATGTTACCAAAAGAAAGAGGAGGAAGAAGAGAAGGACCAAGAGGAAACATAATCTGTAAAGGTAAAGTCATCAAGAATACTAATCAAATTCCAGGAATTTTAAGCCAAATGGAGCATGTATCAGTTTGAAAAGCAAGCAAACATGCAAGTAATTACAAATATATGCGTCAAATATACTTTTACATATTTGATATATATTTGCTATATTTGATTTATATATTTGATATATATGGTCTCTCTTCAGAAAGTATCACATAATTTAAGAATAAAAAGTCATTAAATAGATTAGAAATAATTATTGTATGAGGAATACAGTACTTTCTTCTCTATGGATATGATAGTAAATAAAAATTTTAATTAGCTGGGAAAATGGCCCAGTGGCAAGAGTGCTTGACTGGTATACATGAAGCCCTGGGTTCAATTCCCCAGCACCACATATATAGAAAACGGCCAGAAGTGGCACTGTGACTCAAGTGGCAGAGTGCTAGCCTTGAGCAAAAAGAAACCAGGGACAGTGTTCAGGCCCTGAGTCCAAGGCCCAGGACTGGCCAAAAAAAAAAAAAAAAGATTGGGCTGGGAATATGGCCTAGTGGCAAGAGCGCTTTCCTCCTACACATGAAGCTCTCAGTTCGATTCCCCAGCACCACATATATGGAAAACGGCCAGAAGGGGCGCTGTGGCTCAGGTGGCAGAGTGCTAGCCTTGAGCCAGAAGAAGCCAGGGACAGTGCTCAGGCCCTGAGTCCAAGGCCCAGGACTGGCAAAAATAAAAAAATAAAATAAAATAAAATAAAATTAATGGTAGTGCATTCTATAATTTTGGAAAGTAACCAGGCTTCACGTCATGAAATAAGTAATAAAATGTGGAAATGTACTAAAAACATGGAATTATATAGCTAAATATACCTAAGCCCTACTCTCCCATATGAGAGAAGATTTACAGAAGACCGGCTCATCCTATTTTTTAGTGTTTTGCTGAAACATTTAATCAAAGCTCACTTAAAAATTTGTCTGAGGTTGTACCATCTTCAGCTACTTGCACCTGCTCTAGAAAACACACAGGCCATGTCTGCTGTGTTCCTCTCTGTACTATGACTAACTTCGTTTTTGCATGTTATTAACTAGTTAACCTTCTATTCCCATTGCATCACTCTGAGTGTGTGCATGTGTGTGTGTGTGTGTGTGTGTGTTCTCCACTTATCACAATGTATTCTATTTGCTTTTTCCAGTGCCTACAATGTGGCTGACCACTAATGAGGCAGTAAGAAGATAGTTTACCTTCTTAACAAAAAAAAAAAAAATCCTATTTCATTGAAAGAAAATGTGTCTGGAAAATTCACTATGGCACAGAATACATTACTAAAAGTTATCATTACCTGCCTCCTATTATGATAAATTTTAGTGCTGTCCTAAGGAAATCCTTTCTGCTGTCAAAATTTCACTTTTTCCATAAGGTACAGTATTATTTTTGAGCAGACTGACAAAATGCAACCCTAGGATCAAAGAGTCCAAATGTATTACATTTGTCATGATTATTGTATTTAGCAATTTGAGTTCTTTTTATTCAGATGAAAACCATCAATTATTTCATATATTTATCAGACCTCATTCTAAAGAAAAAATTTATCTTTTAAAAATATGAAGCAAATGAGAAGTAACTTTATGCTATTATGTGAGCAAATTGACTGTCAAAAAGAACTTTAAAAGCCTCACCAAATAGGATCCTACCTTAAGAAAGAAGCTTCACAGGTAGAGTTTAATTGAAGTAACTTCTATTTTGTACTTACATTGTACTAACTTATGGACTATACATTTATCCTAAAAAATCTCTAATTAAAACACAAAACGTATTTGCTTATCTTCTTATTCATATAATTTGTCCTCAATTTTGTACAAAGACAAAACAAATGGATTTTGCCCATGCATACTAAAATACTATCCCTAAAAAGAAAACAAATGTTAATGTAAACTATAATCCCAGAACTACATAAATACTATTGAAAAGTGTTGCATTCTTTATTGACATTAGCAATTGGTGAAATGACCAAACATAAAGTGACATAAAATTTATCACAAACTAAAACTGCTTCCAAGTAAAATTGTACAATCATACTATTCCTTAAAATATTTTTTCACTCCTCCTTTGGCCCTGTATTGAACTAGAATTTCAAGCTTCAACCTATATAAATATCACAATAAAGATATTATAATACAAACATGTGAGCCACATTCAGTTTCCAATATAGACAAAACAACTCTACATTATGGCCTGAGATTTTACATGTCTAAATTTCCATATGATGCTGATGTTACTGGTCCAGCAACTACATATTGAAAACCACTGAATCAGGTAACATATCCAAGAAATACATGCCATGGCTACAGATCTCTACATCCCTCTACCTGGATCATCTGCCAAGTGCTCACTAGAGGTATTCTAGAGGATCTCTGAATTGCACACTGGTTTATACTACCAATACCCATTTCAGAAAAACGTTCCATCATCAAGCAAGTTGCTCAAATACAAATGCTAGAAAGTCATTTTTAACTATGCTTTCTCTTCAGCCACATCTAAATAATTGCCAGGAAAAACTTACTTTCTTCCTAAACATCTTCCCAGCATATCCACTTCACTTTCTCTTCACTATCAAGCTGATCCAAGCCATATTATCATCTCATGGTTGGCCCATAGTAATAGCTTTCTAAGTAGATAAACATTCTGTTTTTGCCCCCATTCAATCAACTTTTTCAGTAGTGCAGACAGAGTAATTGTTTTAAAACATAAACATTGTGATGTTAAAATTTTCCAATGTCTTACTACATGTTTCAAAACACCCTAAAAATGCTAAACATGTATTCCTACAGCTTCCAAGATGTAACACCTACCTCTATCATTTTATGATTATTTTGTATAAGTATTCCCAACTAGTTACACTGGTATTCTACTACATCTTATTTTATTATAATTAACAATTTTTGCTTAGGTTGATGACTCCATGTATGTTCTCCCTTGCTTTTTCTATCAAACTCTTCATACACTTTAGGCATTAGCTTAAATGTCATGTCTAATTCATATCTCTCCTGATTCCCATAAGAAGTTGAATTCCTTCCTTCCTTCCTTCCTTCCTTCCTTCCTTCCTTCCTTCCTTCCTTCCTTTCTTTCTTTCTTTCTTTCTTTCTTTTTTTTTTCTTTCTTTCTTTCTTTCTTTCTTTCTTTCTTTCTTTCTTTCTTTCTTTCTTTCTTTCTTTCTTTCTTTCTTTTCTTGTCAGTTGTGGGGCTTGAACTCTGGGCCTAGGCACTGTCCCTGAGCAATTCAGCTCAAAGCTAGTGCTCTATCACTTGAGCCACAGTGCCACTTCCAATAAGTTAAATTTCTACTATTATATTCTCACAAGGTATTCTGCACTGCCCCTTGAGTATAATTAATGATATTTAAAATTATTTATTCATTACCCATTTAATTCAGCAGCTTAGCTTCTCAGGAATCCAATGTCTTATTCATCATTTCAATCATAGTATCTCATGCAGTGCTTAAAATAGAATAAGCACTGACTGGCTAATACATAGACTGTTGTAAAAATTCCAGTGTGCCAATGGAGATGGGAAGGAATAATAATAAAAAGAAAAAAACAGAAAGAAGCTAGTTGAGCTCATTGTAATATCTAAGCTCCAACACCAAGACAGTACCAACCTTTTCAAAAGTACTCATGTACACCTCTTCTTTGAGTACAAACACTTAGAAATCAGTTTGTCATTTGCTCAACAATCCTCTGACACTGGCTTAACTATTCTGATTTATCTTGTACATATACATATACATATATACATGCATATATATGTATACATACATCATATATTATGTATGTATATATGTATATATACATATGTACTATATATATACCCCAAGACTATTTCACTGATACCCCAGCACTTTCAAACCCTCTGAGACTGCATTTAATCCTGATTCTCAAAATCTTGTGGTCTCTCAATACTGAGTAAGTAAAAATAAAACCTAGACTAACCTATATCATCATTCCCAAAATTAACCATTTACCTGAATCTCAGAAAGTAGCCTTCTCCCAACTTACTGTTTTGTTCCAAATGGACATTTATGCAGAATCCATATAAGCCTTCAATAAGAGTCACACTGCTAGACTTCATCCCCATAGATTCATTTCTTATTGAATGTTATCAAGTATAACTCTTTCCAAAAACCCTTGTCTGGATTTTGCTCAAGAGTCTTACTTGTGGTCTTCCTAGGACTTTTGAGTTCTTAGTTTCCTCTTTTCTATTCACCCACTAAATACTGATAGGGAACCTACAATTTGGGGATACAATAATAAAATGAATTCTCATTATCTTGTAAAAAAAAACGCTTCAAATTATAATTATGTAGAAAGATGTTCTAAGAGCCCAGTGACCAGCTAACTGACCCAGATATTAAAGGAGACCATACTGGAGCCTTGAGAGATGATCAGAAATTAAGAGTGTTTTAAGTAAGAACTGAAAGATCATGTCTAGCAGGAGGAATACTCAAAAGAAAGCATAAAACATCTGAGGCTTTTAGAAAAATAAATAGACCTCAGAAATGTGGAACCATAAGGTATGAACCCCAATAGGGTGGGTTTGAACCTGCCAGAGTAAACATGGATTAAATCAGCAGCAGCCCTATTTAAAATACTAAGGAGCTCAATATGAGCTCATGGCTTCAGAGTGGAGATATAGAAAAATGACTAAAATACAGAGTGAGTAGCTAAAGGATGTGGTAGGGAATAAGACAATGTTATTGTAGCATGGGTGTTTGTTCATCAACAGGGAGCATTAGCTTCAGCTTTGATGTACAGGTGTATTGCTGTGGGACTTCAGAAGTTGGGAGTATTCATTAAACATGAGAGAATGCTACCTGGATTAGCACATCCTACAGAGCGCCAAGCACTTGACATACAGATATCACCATTAGGAGCATTCAAAGCTGAGATAAAAAATATGGCCAAATCTACAAAGGTGCAAGGTATAATCTTAGGACTAACAGTCACATTTCCTTTGGAGCTAAGGTAGTACAATGGAAGGGAGTGAAGCAGATATATTTAGGTAGGTTTGGTTCTAATACAGGGAGCATGCAAATTCTTGACTCATAGTTTGATTTCTAACAAGCTATGTTTTACATTAAGCTTAGAGGTCCCTCAGTCAACATACAAACTTGAAGATTTTTCATAAAAAGAAAATGTGCTTCTGTAACTTTTTGTTTGTTGACTCTTTTGATACAACGCAAAATTATTTGCACTGGAAATTTGCTTACACTTGTTTTCCCTACAAAAGAAAAAAAAATCAGTATAAGTCTAAATACAATATAGCAGCTAGCTCAAAAAGTAAAAGTGGTGGTAATCATCAAAATATTACTACAGGACATCAGTTTGATAATAAAAACTTTTAAAAAAAAGAAATTGCATAAAAAAATATTCCAACAGGAAAAAAGGTCCAGTCTCTGATCAAGTAGGATAATTTTTTTTAGAAATAAAAAGCAATCATTACATAATAGAAAACATTAAAATTTTCAATAAATGGAAGGTTAAAATGAGCCTTAAATAAGATGAACTCATACTAGGAATTTTTTACAGTAACTGAAGAGAATCTTAATTATTTTACTTACTTTACTTGAACCTTCTAAAAACCTTATGGCCAGTAATTTAGGTTGATAAATGTAGTCAATAAAGAAGAGCCTCTACCTTAACATTCTTCCCTCAAAGCCTGTCCCTCTTGTGGTTTTTCCAATAGGCTATTGTTAGATTCATTTACAGTAAAATAATTACCAGCTCCCTAAGCAAGGCACATAGCAGGTTATCTATTGTCCCTCTGAGGACTCCTGGACTGTTCTTAACAAGCATTCTAAATTACAATAGCAGCTTTATTGCAATTAAAAAACAGACACGAATAGCCAATCCAGTTATATCTCAGAAGAGAGGAGGTTTCTGAAGCATATTGCTACAGTTATTTTCTGAACCGTTCTGCAACCCTAAATTCAAAGAGCAGTCTCTTAGCAAATAGGCACATATCCCAAGAGTGAGGCACAGAGACAAGTAGCTCCCCTTGCTATTTCCAACAGAAGGAATAACAGTCTAATGGCTCAGAGAATTCACACAGGGCCAACATGAAAGGACAACAGTATTCCACCAGTATGTAAAACACTCCTGCTTGATCATATACAGTGCTGTCTGCTTAACAACCATCTCCCAAACTCTGAACCGAAAGCAGGCTCAACTCTGTCTCTCCCCTTTTACTGACAATCTAATCTTGACAGGTGTTAAAATTAAAGTTGGTAAGTTTCTAGTCTAGCTGAAGTCTTTCATGTTTATAAAGAGCCAATTGCTTATTCATAGGAATCCTAAAGAGGCTCAGAGAGGATCTTCACAAGGGGACTTAATGACTGCAGGTCAGTGCCTATAAAGTATGAACACATTGCCCACTAATGGGATGGGGGTTGGATGACACAAGGTCTTGTCGTACATGCTTCATTATCTGCAAATGATGATATGGCACTCATAAGCAATTCTACCAATAAATCCAAATATGTCCAAGGGGAATAAGCTTTAAAAAAAAAAAAAAAGGAAATTCGTGTTCTGGATTGGTTTTCTGATGTGTTTATATCAGAATCGTCATTTCCTTTCTAAACCTACTTCCAACAACTACTCAATATGTTAAAATTTCATAGTTGCGATCAATGAAAGAAAGTATTTCCATTGAAAAGAAATCACAAAAACTTCCAATCTTAATAAAACAAAAAAATTCTCATTTGATCTGGAGTATGTGTTTTTGTGTCCACACACAAACAGTTGTCCATGGGCAGGTAGGTGCCCATGAATTCTTCACAAGGCAACACAATTAAGCTACTAGTTAAGACACTAGTAGTGTCTCAATTTTTCAATCTGATGGCACATGTAGAAAATTAACTCCAGTTATATCTCTGGGCATATTGTATACACACGAGTTATGCTTCTACAGTAGAAGCTTGCTAGTAAAGCATTGATTATACATGTTTTTATAACACCAGTAGCCTTTTAGTCTTTAAGACATAAATTTGAAACCAAGAAAGGAAAATTTAATATAGTCTTTTATTCATCACATGATTTATTATATTTTAGATCATGTGCACTATTATTGCTCACATACACCAATAAACTATTACATTTCATGATCAAAAGTTTTTCTTTGGAAATTACATCTTAGTAGGCCCCAGAAATTAGATTTTAAAACTACCTCCAGTCCAACTTTCAAGATATCTTATTGTTCTTAAAAGATTTAGACATAGTCATTTTAAACAGTTTCCAAGTCATTGAAACAAATTTCTATGAGAATGAAATATTTTCACTAATCCTTAAGAAATGAAACAGAGAGAAGAGGACTTGAATGACCTAAATAATCAATAAAAGGTAATGACCATAAGGCCGTCAATCTGAGAGCAAATCTCTTATGTTTTTATAATCACAGATATTCAAAAGTATTACTGAATCTGATTTTACTTGTGAAAAATAAATCTTGCATAGCAGAGGTTATTTTACAGAGGTTGTAAGGCTTAATCAAGACATTCAAGATTGGGGGGAAAAAAGACATTCAAAATTGAGTAGGATTAGTAAAACATAATAATAGGAGCAAAGATAGGATGAAGTGCAGTTCTAGGCAGATAGAAAGATAACTTGCCATGATAATCAAAATCACAAATAATATGCTGTCATCATTCACAATACACTAACTGCACAGGTGTCCTTATTTGTAATTAAGTTAGAATCTTGAAGAATATCCTGAATTGAGAAAGTTACTAAATCTAAAGACAAATCCTTTGGAGGGAACACACACACACACACACACACACACACACACACACACACACACACACGTGAAGTCCATGTAAAGACAGAGTTTATTTCTACAAATATAAATATATCAGTGTTTGCCTACTGTCATAATGGTATGATAATGGTATGTAAAAACTTTCATCAATGCCAGAAGGGTTACTAAGCCTGTTAACAACACCTTGATTGTAGAGTTCCTGCCTCCAGCCTTATGTGAAAATTACTTTGTCTTTTTGGCCACCCAGTGTATATGTGACTTTGTGAAGTTGTCAGTAAAAATGAATAGCTCAACATCTATCAAACAGTTACAATGTTTCCCAAATGCTGTACATTGACTTACTCTCATAGCAAACATTGGACAGAATTTTTTCCATGTTACAGATGTGGAAATTAAGGCATAAGAAGTGTCTGACCTCAGATCACATAGGGACAAAGCCAGAACCTAAACTCCAGAAAAAGACTGGTACAATAGAGTGTGGTTTTGACTCTCATATCACCCTCCCTTTTGTGTAAAGAACAAAGTATGTTTGAAGGTAAAACCACAGTGTGTGTGTGTGTGTGTGTGTGTGTGTGTGTATGTGTGTGAAAGAAAGGAGGCTGGGTGTGGGAGGAAGGGGAGGTTGCTTACAGAGACCTCAAGAAGATAAATGATTTTGTAGACAACCTAGCATGTCAACAACACATTGTGAAATCCATCCACCTACAACCTATTCCTAGAATCTACCCACTTTTCTCAATCTTCAGTGCTTCTACCCCAAAATTAGATATCAGTGTTACTCATCTAGAAAAAGTACTGGCCCCCTAGCAGTCTGCTACATCTACTTTTACCTCTTCAAGCTATTCTTCACACTCAGAATCCACATTTGCCTATTCAAATCAGGTTTTCTCATTGTCAGAACCATCCATGAATTCCAGTGCTCTTAGAAGAATACCAGAGCCTTCCTATTATTACATCCATCTTTATTATATTCAATGTTTAATGACCTCCTTGGGCTTCCCTGTGTCTGAGTCTTTACACTTGAATTCTTTCTACAAACAGTTCTCTTTCCCAGTTCTTGAATTACTAGTTATCCAGAATGTTCTTTGAGTGTCAATTCAAAGGACATATCACAGAAGTTTGTACTCAATAACCACTTAGAATGGTCTCTTTTGTACATATATAGCACTTTTGTACTTATATAGATATTTTCAAAGCTCATCTCCTTTGTTCACCTGTTTATTCTTTCTCCCAACATAGAGCAGAAGATCCTGTCTAGCTACTTTACCATTAAAACAAATTGCTGGTTCAAATCATATGTTCAGAAAGTTCTATGGCAAGGAATAAAGAAAATGAGTGATTAGTTGGTATTGTAGGAAACTGGGTAGTAACACATGGGATGACAGCCCAAATTGAGAGTGTCCAATAGCACAGATAATAAACAAAAGAATAGGATTAGCAGTGAAAAAGTGAAATTTTAAAATTTGTAGAGGATAAAGATAGTGGACCATTAAATACACAGGATAACAAGTAAAATTATTGAAAGTAAAAAATTGTCACAAGCCTTACAGTTTAGTTTAAAGACTTCCAAAGCATTTGGAGTCTAGGCTTCATATCCTCTACAATATAGCTTCTGATCTGGAGGGATAGCTTCTGATGGTTGGATCTCTAACTATCACCAAACACAGCCTCATTACCCAGTGGAGATACATGAGAGGCTTAATGAACTTCAAAGATGTATCTTTCAATGGGAACAAAAACTTATTTTTGACAAAACTAAGCATAAGTACTATTTTATCTATATTTATTGATAAGAATGCATACAGATACAGTGTATTTCAGAATTGCATAAAGGAATGTATGCTGCTGCAAGTCAGGGGAAAGGATCACTTTCATGGCTATCCAAAAAATCCTTAACTTCATGGCACGATAACATGATTAGTCAGGGCAAAAATCAGAACTCCTCTGAAAGTGACAGAGTACTGAAAGGAAGCCATAGAAATATCAGAACAACTGATATCTTTATGGGCATTGTAGAATGCTACTAAACAGTAGCAATATGTACTTCATAATTCTTCCTAAGTTACTTAATGTTGTTTTGATTTGTGATACCTTCAAGTGTATCACCAAAGTTTTCAGTATTCAAAGTGTCTAAACAGAAAATGCTTGAGAATTGCTGACCTTCAACATTTCAAGCATTGTGTTAGGTAATGGAAAAGAAAACATGAGCAGAACACAGCCTCAAAAAATTTATACATTCCCTGGATATTAAGGAAAAGCGACATAGATATGTACCAAAATTATAGGAAGAGATAATAAAGAATAACTTCAGTCAGGACAGTATGAAGAAGCTACTGTTTAAGGCTCCAATGAAACTGGTAAAAAAAAATTACTAAAATGTCAAAAAGAACGCAGTGCTGAGGGGAAATAGCAAATGAAGAAACAACTATTTATTTTTTTAAAGGTTTTTAATGGAAATTCAGTAAGAAAACCAAGATTCCATTAGCATTTGAAGCAAGACTGCTCCCTTCTTACCATTCCCAGCTAACAGAGGTAAAAAGGATGCTTTATAATGACTTTTTTTTTTTTTTAACAGTCCTGGGCCTGGGTGCTGTCTCTGAGCTCTTTTGCTCAAGGCATGTGCTCTATCACTTGAAACACAGTGCTACTTCTGGCTTTTTTGACTAGCTTATTGGAGATAAGAGTCTCAACAATATTCCTGCCTGGGTTAGCTTCCAACCATGATCCTGAGATCTCAGTCTCCTGAGGAGCTAGTATTAAAAGTATGAGCTACTGGCACCTGGCTTACAACAATTTTAAAAAGGCAAAAACTATAGGAATCTCTAACAAATAAAACACATACAGCCAACAGTATTGGCCTACATTTATGAAATAGTGATTTTAAAAAGGCAAAAAACAATCTTTTAACAATAACAGGATGTTAACACCTTATTTTCCAGATACAGCATAATAACTAGACAGGAGACTAACCAGAAAAATGCTTGAAAACTGCAATAGACCAGCTAACCTAGCAGAATTCTATAAAATGCTCTAACAGCAACTGAACACATATGTTTTCAAAGCACATGCAGAACATTCTCCAGGGTAGACCATATGCTAGGCCATAAAACAAACCTCGATAAATTTAAATAAGTAAAAAAAAATTACAACATATGTTCTAAGACAACAATGGGATGGAATTTAACATCAATACCAGGGAAAAAAATTGGGAAACTCGGAAATAGGTAGAAATTAACATATTCCTAAATAACCAATTGGAAAATGAAGAAACAAGAAGGAAACACCAGTTTTAGAACACCACAGGAATCATTCAGGAGCTGTAGACAGTAGAAATAATTATATTTAGAAAAATGTTAAGATATCCTTTCAGTGCAGACAAGATAACAAGATGAATACTGAAAGATGAATATTAGTTTATATGGTTAGGGAGAAGAGAATGAAAACCATAAAGAAGACATCTACCAAAGCAGATGGCACTAAAGTGAATGATAATTTCAGGAAGAATGAGAAGTTCCTCAAAGGTATAGTAAAAGACTTGTGGTAGGAAGATGGTGGCTGGTAAAGGCAATGACATTGGAATGATATATTAGGCCCAAATATTAATTGTGAAGACTGGGGCATCATTCAAGTTTTAAAAGAAGATGTAACATAAGATTTGTATTTTATATCATATTCTTTTTTTTTCAGTTGGGGGGACTTGAACCCAGGGCCTGGCCACTGTCTCCGAGCTTTATTACTCAAGGCTAGTGTTCTATCACTTTGAGTCACAGCACCATTTCTGTTTTTCTGGTAGTCAATTGGAAATAAGAGTCTCATGGTATATTCTACACAGGCTGAGTTTGAAATGTGATCCACAGATCTCAGCCTCCCGAGTATCTAGAATTACAGGCATTAGCCACTCACACGTGACTATCTAATTCTCTCTCGTAGTACTCATGTACTTTGCAGTTTTCTCTTCAGTATATAAAACAAGTGTTTCAGTTCAGGTAAAATACCATGTACTTGTTATGGCCCTACCAATTGCTGGAACAATGCCAGGGACAATGTAGCAATCTGAGAAAACACTGTTATTTTACTACACAAACAGTTCAAAACTTCTAGCAATATTTACTCATAAAATGAAGAATTTAACTTATGCTCTAAAATCAATTAATCTTTCTGGATATCTAATGTAATCAAACAAATCATAACTAAAGTTTACTTTCTTACAGTTTAAAGCCACTAGGAAAGAAGTTTCAATATACTCTGCCTCACAGTGAGCACTAATTTTTTTATTAGTAGCAATTCCCTATACAGAATGTTTCATCTTAATATATCAATTTATGGACACTTTGCATCTTGATTGTTTCACCCATCTCTTCCCTCCCCATCCCCTTACCCCATTTCCTTTTTCCATTTCACACATGTACATAGACCATTATGGCTATATTTACCCCATTCCACTCTCCATTCTCCTCTCCCCTCCTATTACTAACCATACTTCAATATGCGTCAATTTCCTAATGTTCTTTTTTGGTTATGCTGCATGTTAATTATTCAAAGAGATTTTACCATGGTACCTCACACCTTCAAATTTCATATTTTGACCAGGTTGTATTTATACGCATATCTGAAAGAAATCACATGACATTTTTTTTCTAATGAACATGGCTGACATTGCTTAATATATAGGGGAAACACCAGAGCTTACTGGTACAGGACTAACTTCCTGAACTCCAGTAACTCAGCTAATAGAAGCACAAACTGTCGAAAGGGATTGCATTAAGATAAAAAGCTTCTGCATAGCAAAGGATGTAGTCAGTAGGTTTAAATAGACAGTCTACAAAATGAGAAAATCTTTGTCAGCTATACATTTGACAGGACTAATAACCATAACAAACAGGGAGCTTAAAATTAAATCTACAAAGAATCAATAATCCAATTAATAAATGGGCAAAGAGATAATCAGACACTTCTTGAAAAAGGAAGTACAAGTGGCTAATAAATACAAGGATGTTCACATCCTTGACCATAAAAATCAACATGTAGCACTTTTTAAAGTGTCCGTGCTTAAAACGGAAGAAGACAAAGACACTGCAATCGTTGTTAATGTCATTCATACTCAAAAAAATTTAAAAGACATCTGCATCTGAAAACTAAGATAATTTCTGTACCACAGCACTGTGCAATTAAACTTTATAGTAACTACACTAGAAAATACTGTAGTGAAATAAAAGCACAAAGATTTAAAAGTAGTCTGAAAGCATGAAGGCTTACCCCAGACAAGGGAAAACTATCTCACATCTGCCTGCAGAAATGAAAATGGCACACATGGGATAGAACAGGAAAAAGTATCTAAAACAATAGTGAAGCAGAGAAAACCATTCAGTTGAGTCATAAAAGCAAAATTTTGACTCAATCATTTGGTTTCATAATTTAAGCTTGATAGTCTGAGAACATAATCACATCAAGCAGATGGTCAAGGCAATCAATGGCAAAAGAATGAGCCTACAAAAGTAAAAAGGAATAAGTCTATGGAAGTTCTAATAAAGACATTACACATTACAACTTCTTACTGTGGTGGTCAGCAAAGGAAACTCTGGTCTAAAGAGACAGAAAAGGAATGTGAAATAGGTGGTATGGAGAAATGTTGCAGTGTCAAATTGAAAGCAAATTCAAGAATCTTGGCAACAGAACAGTTAGGGGAAAGTTGGAAAAATGTGGATGACTTTGATTAAGAGTAGAAAGTTTGGCGAGGAAACAAAGGTCAAGAGAGCTAATAATGACTCTAAACCCGAGGAATTAACGCTTCCAATGATAAGAAAGGCAACTGGCACCTGCAGCAAGAGAAAACAGAATGAGACACCGCCTTTGAAGGAAGCTGGGAGGAAGCTGGTACCAATGGCAATGGAGAATCCTTACCATGAGAGAGAAATTGCTGGATAATTGTGCAGAACAATGCGGTACAAATTATAAATATGAAAAAAGGACAACATTTCCTCATACTTTTGCAAAAATGAATGAAAACCGAAATAATCCTTCAATGAAGAGTTTTGAGAGCAGTAGCAAAGGTTAAATGTCAAAAGGTACAGACTAATCATTAAGGAAACAGAGTAGGTGCTTCCTTGGCTCATGTATTTAGAAATCTAGCCTTTCTCTCCGGCCCCCCCACCCCCATCCCATCCTGGGCATTGAAAGCAGGGCTTGGGCACTGTCCCTGAGCTGCTTCTGCTCAAGGCTAGCACTATATTTGTGAGCCACAGCATCAATTCCAGCCTTTTCTGAGTAGTTTATTGGAGTAAGAGTTTCACAGACTTTCCTGCACAGGCTGGCTTCAAACTGTTATCCTCGGATCTCATCCTCCTGAGTAGCTAGGATTAACAGGCATGAGCCACAGGCGTCCAACTGAGATCTAGTCTTATTAATTGAATTGGCCATATTCTAAGTAAGACTATTAGGTAGTTATTTTTAATGGAATACATGTGCTATTTTAAAACTAGACTTCAATTTATTTCAGCTAGCTTTATGAAGATAATGTATTCTAGCGTGATACGTGTATTTAATTTGCATAAAGTTTTTCTGGAATTCTTATTGAAATATAGATTATGATTCAGTAAATCAGACATTAGATCTTACATTCAAGGTAAAATTGATGCTGAGACTCAAAGAAGTAAATTAAAGAATCTAGGTTTCAACATTTGTAATCTATATATAACAAATGCTTGCCTTGGAGGGTTTCTCAAATTTTAATATGGAATATTATTAAATTTTACGTTTTGCCTAAATAGTTTTAAAGTATGATTGAAAAGATCACATATCTCAATACTCTAGGGATACAGATACTATAATTTTGGAGCCTGCACTTCAATTAGCAAGAGATTATAGAACATAGAATTTACGCATGGTTTTGCCTAACATAATTGATGTTGATGGGTATTTCCTATCATCCAGAGTCAACTAAAAGCTTCTCTTGACATTTTTTCCCCAAACCTCAAAGTAGTTTCTAAAACTTATACTCAATAAAATGAAATCATTTGCCTAACTACATATTGAGTGGAGAAGGACAGTATCATAAAATAATTTTACCATGGAATTTCCAGGTAAAGCATACTTTCAAGAAAACTATGACTAATGCCGAATGAAAGCCAATGAACCCCTTTTGAACATCAAATGTGTCAGTTATTTAATCTGTAAACATACCTTGCTTTCTTGCTTGCTATAAATTCCCAAAGGTATACTGAGTTTCTTCTAATTTTGCAATATAACAGAAGTCAAAGACAGATCAAGACACTAGATGAACTTATATCCTACTTTATGGTTTAAAATTATGTAAGAAAAACACAAAAACTCTTTTTTCTCCTAGTAAATGTGATGTACAACCCTGGAGCCCTGAGTATATATTATCCATGCAAGGCAAGACTTAAAACTTCTCTAAGAACATATATCTGACTAACCTATTCCAATTTTTCCAAGGAATATCAATAAACTAAGAAACATTTACCCAAGTTTCACTCTAAAAAGACTTACTAGAACAATTTTAGATTGGAAGACTTTCCAAATATAACAATTAGGTAAGAGTTTTGCCTAACATTATTTAAAGTGGCCACAAAATAGACATTACCACCCCAAATCAATATGACAAAATAGTCTAAGAGTTAAAAAAAATCTACAAAAAAAACAACAAGTATTTAGTAACAACATTTGCCTAATTTTATATTGGTCACAAATGGCTAATTAATTTAAGGAAAAGAAAAATATAAACTATAAACAGGAACTTCTTTGGTACAAAGGAGTTTAAACAAATGTTCCTTAGAGACTCTTTCTAGCAGATTGCTTATTTAACATGTTTATAAAGAATTCCAGTGTGTAGTCTCTAGTTCAGCCATGACAATGAGCTCTGTGAGCAAAGAGACTGAGAGACTCTTAAAATGCTGCATCTTCTCTGTTGGACAAACAATTGCAAGTACAGACAAACACATGCCATCAGGCCCTGGAGAAAGTCAAATAAAATGAAGCACTGGCCTTGTAGGAGCCCAGTGTAATGGGAAAAGGGAAATGGAAATTAATGCCTGCAATAAGTAAAATGAAGTTCAAAGAAGTCATGTATTTATAGTCAGGAGGCACCGGGATAAAGTGCCAGTGGGGGGATCAGAAAGGTCTTCTCAGGTGAATGAGATCATCATGCTGGACAGAAAGGACTCTGAATGGACAGCATAAGGGCCTTTCTGAAAGGAGCAAGAGCTTAACCTATGACATTAAACATTATATATTACAAGAAAATTGAATGCACACAAGGCCAGAAAGGCGATCAAGATATAGATTACAGAAATATGTAAGTACAATGGTACAGCTTAATGATTAATCTCAAAGTCATGTGATCATTTAAAGAAGACTGCAAAAAAATTAAAATAATAATCAGAAATTACCATTTAAAAACCTACTCGTAACATTTCCTTAAGAGACATCTTGAGGAAGTATGAGGAAAGCTTTTAAAATAAACTGAAGATGGAGGGAAGAGGCTGAAATATCAAGAAAAGACACAAAGGATTAAGTCCCCAAAATTAGCACTGGAGAAAGTTGAAATCTATTAAGTCCTGGCACTGAAAACTATTTGCTTCACTTTAGATCTCAAAAGTATTTACAGCCTGTAATTCCAGCACTTAGGAAAATTGTGAGTTCTAGGCTAGCCTGGGCTACATACCAAGACCCTACCTGAAAAAAGCAAACAAACAAACAAAAGGTACCTCCTACAATATTAAGAAAATTGAGAAAAGAGGTATGGTTGGAGAGATGGGGAGAATGATGGAAGGGGTGACACTGACCAAAGATGCATTGTATTTATAAACTTCTTTATTGAATGGCAACTCCTTTGTACAGCAACTTGAATATAATTTTAAAATAAAATCTTAAGACAATGCAAAAAATATATTTGCTAAGATAAACATTTACAAATTCCAACTCTGGATGTGGTATTTTAAGCATCATGACTGTTTGTAAAGCACCACAAGTGGATAGAGAGAGGGAAGCATCTATACCATGGATACATACCTAATGTAAAATCTTCTGTTTCACAAAAGCAAGGTACCACACCAAAAAGTTAATAAAGAATGCACTGTAATGAAGATATTACCCTCAAAGTTCTGAGTATAAAAAGCATAAAAGCCTATATTTTTTGTTTTAAGCTGGTATAAATTTTAAAGCTGTCATACATTCTGACATGGGTTGAGAGTTAGGAGAAGAGAGGTTAATCCTTTAAACTGACTGGTAAGTCCAATCACAAAGAACCGGAATTTAAGTCCACAAGATGGATAGGTGGGAGCCAGCACTTTGAATGTCCATGTAGTGTGGGATAGTTACCTGATGGATAGATACAAAGGATAGTTACCAATAGAAAGAACTTGTGTGGTGTATAAAGTCTATAGCATTTGATCTTGGTCCGTGAAGCTAGGAACTGTAAAATATCCAAATTCTAATCCAAAAGAATTTGTTTCCATACCCTCAGTAGGTAAGTGAATTTCATAATAATAAAAATTATTCACCTCGGGGACTGGGAATATGGCCTAGTGGCAAGAGTGCTTGACTCCTATACATGAATCCCTCCCTGGGTTCGATTCCCCAGCACCACATATACAGAAAATGGCCAGAGGTGGCACTGTGGCTCAAGTGGCAGAGTGCTAGCGTTGAGCAAAAAGAAGCCAGGGACAGTGCTCAGGCCCTGAGTCCAAGCCCCAGGACTGGCCAAAAAAAAAAAAAAAAAAAAAAATTGTTCACCTTATACTTCTCAGTCTCATAAAAGTACTTCTTTAATCTACTATGAATTCTTTGTTTTTGTTACTGTAGTTTTAGGGACACTGAGGTATGTACTTTGAGTGAAGTTCTGTAAGAATTCCCACCCCCACCCACACCCCCCAAAAAACGGAGGGATCACAACAAATGGTACGTATTCAACAGTAAGTAAATATAAAGATGTATCATTTTAAGGTAAAATTTGCCAAAGGGAAAAATGATGTGAAGGCAAGTAATTTCTGTCTAACGTATGGAGAATTAGGAAAAACCTGGAAAGAAAAATTGGTGACCAATTATGAGTGCCCTTGATGATAGCATAGAACTTAATGTGTAAGGGACGTGTGACATGTCCAACTGAAACCAGACACAAAATTATAAACCTAAGCAACTATTATTCTTTAATAGTTTCAAAAAGACATAGAAATAGAGAGAGTGATTCTGGGAAGTTTAGGGAAGTGGTCTAAGCTACTTTGTAATCCCAGAAAGAAACTTTAAGCAACCAACAATGGATTCATGAAAAAAAAAAAGTTAACACACCTCTCTTAACCTTGGTTGTTGAGTGTTCACATTTAAGTATTCTGGATCCTTAGGAAAATTTTGATGTTGGAATAGCTCCATATCTTATATATAAATCTAAATGCCCTTTGAATTAAAATTTGATTGGTGAATACATTACCTAATAATAGAGTGGATCTTTCTAAATATCTCCTACCTCAAAAACACTTCAATAGGTTGAGTTTCACTCTATTCAACAGTGAGACCCATGCTATTCAGATCCATGTCATAAACCTCTGACACCTGGATCTTCTATGTTAACGTCTTCCTTTCCCCAGTCTGCCACCACACAATGAATACAAAGACACTGTTCAAGTGTGTTTCTCCTGCTCATATAAGTAATTCCACATCATTTTCAATTTTGTTTTAATTTTTTTTTCCTTCAAGTACAAAGGTCATGCTACCGAGCCACCACCAGAGATTTTGTGCAATCAGTGAGCCTGCTAGGAGTGGTGCTGCTGATCTTTTCACACTCCATTGCATAGTACCCTTTGCAAAAATAACTGCTATGAGATACACAATATAAGGTATAATGAAAGTGATGACAAATAGCCCTCTAAATATCCAAAGTCAATAAACAGAATGTTTCATGTACTTACTAAATTCTGGTCATATTTTTATAGTCAGTCAGTTGCTTTAAGAGTCTTCACAGGTGATTTCTAACCATAATTAGTGTTCATTAAAGCATGATAGGATTCTTTGTAAATGACTTAAATCCCTCGGGGTCTATTCATACCAGAGTTCAGCAGCCCTGTAGAAGTGGTCTGTGCCAAGCTGCCAAACCTGTCTCTAGCAAGCAACGGAACAGAGGCAGAATCCCAGAACAGACAACTCAGAAATATCTGTTATACATAGACACATGAGGCTGTTCTGGCAAAAAGATTTCAAGCTGCTTTTAATCCTCCTTTTTATCCTTCTTTTCCCAGTTGTAACTATCACTAATCCATACTCTGTATATGTGTATATATACATATGTAATTTCTTACCCATTTCTCCAATGAAATTACAGGTTTTGAGAGTGCAGATGTTTTTATTCATTCTATATCCTAGTAGCTAGAATGGTAAATGTTCCTACAATCAATCAAGGTTTGAGGAAATATTTGTGGGAGAAATAAAGGAAATTTGTCCAAATTAAGATTATATAGGACTCCAGGTAATTCTAGCACTTTGGAAATTCACAAGTTCCAGGCCAGTCTGATAGCACAGTGACCTTATTTCAAGAAAAGAGAAAGAAAGAGAATCCTATTTATGCTATTTATCTGCACTTCATACCTTTCTATTTCACATTAATGAGAAATCATCCTATCTTTCAAACCCAAATAAGACATCCACTAAGGAACTTGTGTTATTTCTAGATTTAAAAGAGACCTTGGGGAAACATATACTGGCTAGATGAAATTTTTGAAGAAAATAGTAAAAGAAGGTGTTGGGAATATGGCTTAGCAGTAGAGTGCTTACTTTGCATGCATGAAGCCCTGGGTTTGATTCCTCAGCACCACATAAACAGAAAAGGCTGGAAGTGGCCCTGTGGCTCAAGTGGTAGAGTGCTAGCCTTGAGCAAAAAGAAGCCAGGAACAGTGCTTAGGCCCCAAGCCCAAGACTCTGGCCAAAAGAAAAGAAAAGAAAAAGGAAAAGGAAAAAACAGACTGCAGAAGAGCAATAGTCAGAGAGGTGGCTCAACTCCTGTGAATATCCTCCTTCTCAAAGGACAGAGCCTGCCTAAGCTGTGGTCCTCAAGTATCTCAGCAAGTCTCTATGAGGATCCACCAGACTGAACAAGGTTCATCATTATAAAATAAAACCATTCAGCCTTACTCTTTATCTGCGCTCTGTTTAGAGCAAAAAGATTTTTAGTTTACTTTTTATTGGTGAGGGGGGGAGAAATGTAACTTATGTTAGCTTTCAATCTAAAACCTATGCTATTATATGTGTGGTGTGAACTCTGAAAACCTACACACAATAGAGGCTGGGAGAGGACAGTGGGTGAGAAAAGGGAGATGGTGACCAAAGCGAATGAAAACTCAGACAGGGAGCATAAGCTTTCATAAGCCACCACCTAGAATGGCAACTGTAATAAATAAAGATGCATTGGATATGTCAGAATTGGGTAGAGTAGGTTTGAAATGTTTCACCACAAAATAATGGTTAAGTATGTGAGATGGTGGACTTTCCCACCTGGCCTGACTTAATCATTCCAAATCCTGAACATATGTCAAACCACTGTACTCCAAAAATACAGATAATTTCTTATTTGTCAGATACAATGTTAAAACATCTATTTAAAAGAAAGCTTTACTAAAGGAACTTTGACCAGCCTCCAAAGATATTTGATAAATTCTCCCTCAATCACTCCTGTGGTGATTTCTGTTCTGCCTTGCTTGACCCCCTGCCAGAAAGAAGAGAACAGCTGCTCATCATCACCAATATAATATCCTTTCTCACAGTGAAAACCAAGAAAACAACCATATTCTCAAATGCCTGTCAAGCAATAGTTCCCTTAAGAACCACTCATGGTCTCTGTGTCTATGATCTCACTGAACTTGAAGACTGTAATTAAGTCCCTATTCAGCTGCACTTCTCTAGGCTAAATAAACTCATTCTTTTAGACGTTAATCATAAGGAAGATTTCTCAAACCTTTTAATAATTTGTTGGACTCCTATTTTCTCCAAGTTCTACACAATGAAGTCTGGGCCAGAGCTTAAAGGGAAAAGGGAAAATGACTTGCATTCTCTTAATTAGTATACTCTGCATTTGTACAGTTTATTTACTTTCTTTCTTGTGTGAGTTACCCTGCCCACATCTCCACTGAGCTACTCTGTTTATACTGACATGTTCTTCCAACTTGTCATGATCATTTTTGAGTTATACTCTTTTTAGATTTACCAGAAAACTGGAATCCTAGCTGGGTTTGAAGATGCTAAATATATTTTTTTAGTTTTTATTATCAAACTGATGTACATAGAGGTTACAGTTTCGTACATTAGGCATTGGATACATTTCTTGTACTGTTTGTTACCTTTATCTGTCCTTCAAGAAATGAAAACACCAGGATGAGAATGGAATGGTAGTCTCCAGAGAATTACAGAATCCACTCCACATGTTTCCCATAGTAAGCCAAAAATAATACGTCAGACACTTGTTTCATTCAGAATGCTGCCATCTCTTAGTTTCAAGGTTGTGGCAAATAGTGAATGTTTCTGAGAACAATAATGCCTATGAATGAGTTAAAGAACTGAGTACTAATGGAATTGGGATAAAAACAAATGAACTAAGTAACTACTGGAAAGAGGATAGTCATGATTTTGAGGTTTACCAGGGGACATCTATGCTGGTAACTTTTTAAGACTTTTAAAACACAATAGTAAAGGCAAATGGACTGATTCTTTACAGAATGAAAGTAAATGTCAAGCATGAAGAGTTGATTAAATAATAAGTCAAAGTTTTAATTTCTACCATGTGCTATTCTTCAAGTCAACAGCAAGGATATATCTATGGTAACATCTTTTTATAAGTAATGGTGCATATAGAAGAGGTATGAGGAAACTCAGAAAACAGCAACCTGGGACAGGCAGAATAAGCATAAAATAAAGCTATGAATCTGATGATGCTCTCAAGTATTAATTCAGCAATTTAAACAAAAGATCTTGTTGAGGTCTTTTAAACATTATCATTTCAGTTTAGAAAACAATATAATACCTTACTGTTTAAAAGATAATCAAAATGTAACTGCTTTTTCATTTCTAGCAAAACAATATTTTATTCTAATATCTCAAAAGAGTATATAAAATAAATATGAAAGGACTAAAATTAATGACACACAAGATAAAATTCTATTTTTAAGATACTTAAATAAAGTCAAACTAGAACAGGGCAGTAAATTCATATTATATTTCCTCTAATGGCATCCCTGACATTTGACCTCTTGCTGAGAAATCTGTTTAGCTACAAAGTTAATTTTGAGCCCCTTCAGAGGAGATTTATAAAATCAATTCCCATTTCATAAAGAATAAAAACTTCAAAATTTGTAATTGACAAGAACATAATTATATACCTAATTTTAAATGTTTTAGCAAAGTTATGGTAAAAGCTTTTAATGTATAATATTCCGTGTAAGTAGCAGAAAAATTGTTTACAGTATAAACAATACAAAACTACTACTACTGCTAATACTACTAATAATAAAATATGTCATTATCAACATTTTAAAAATAAAATAGTCTAAAAGAGAAAACAGACACAGTAAAATAAAAGAAACTTATGAAAGTCACTATAATAAACCTATTATATAAGAAGTACAGTATAGAAACAAAATTTTAGTTTTGAAGAATATTCAGAGATTACCAGTCTTGTAATCCAATATCAAATAAAGCATTTCATATGCATTTATAAAATTAGCATAATAAAACCCCTTGTATTTTAGTTCACACTAATAAAAATATAGTTAGTTTTCCAAAAATCCTTTGAGAGTAATACAATGAGTTGAATATGATCAAAGCATATCATGTATATGCATGTAAATACCACAGTGAAACTTCTTTGGACAATTAATTAACTTTAATAAAATAACCTTTAAAAAGGAACTCTAAGAAAGCTTGGGTGTTGCATTGGTTTGTCTTTTTATCCTTTGTCTCTCATGTGGGGGAGGAAAACGAGAAGGGCGAAGGTAGGGGAAAAATGAGGGAGGATCCACAAGTTGGATAAAAATGTACTCACCTTGCATATGAACCTATAACCCCTCTGTACTTCATTTGACAATAAAGAAGGGGGAAAAAAAAACAAAAAAGAAAGTTTGGGTGATTCTTTTACTCACAGTTCTGTACAACGTGATATCAAGGTCAGAACAGGAGTTTTGAAAGAATACTGATTTAATAGCTATATTGTAAAACAGTTTATTTGAGAGTCAAAGGTGATGGTATCAATACCCATATCACATTGAATTCAAACCGCTTTGTGCTACTTAAGTACTATTTAAAGTAAAAAATAAATATTTCTTTAAAAATGATACCATCAGTGTAGGCATAGCTTGAACTATTCTTGAAAAGCAAAATAAACAGTATATGGTCTTGGGGGAACAACTAAGCAACTCACTTCCACCATCAAGTAAGTATAGTAGGAAAACTTTTTTTTTTCAAATACCAGTTTCTTTTAAAGGCAGAATAATTTGAACTTACTAGTAAAGCCATTAGAAATAACAGCATTAAAATCTAGGTTCTACTATATCCTTGTTAAAAGTTTTGACATAATTTAAACACTAAGCTACCAGAGAAACAGAAGGAAAATTTTAGATATTTTGAGGAACTATAGGAGGAAAATGAAAAGGAATAAAAAAAACTAGGACCTGGTCAATGGTTCCCCACTGTTTTCCAGTTTTAAGACCAAAAAAGATGGGGAACGATCCAAACTAAATTGCTGATGCTGACACTGCAAAGTAGTGCTTTCCAGATGTCACTGCTGCAAATGAGTTCTTATAAAAATAATTAATATTAATATTTAAGGAACTGAAAATTAAATATTTTATTTTCATAGGTCAGTGATAGGGATTACATTAGTATTTCTAGCCCCAACTAAGTATTACATGGTAATGAATAGACTTTTCCATCAGTGCAAGGCAATTAATAATCTAGCCTATATAATCATTATGCAAATTTAACTGGTTTATATTGTAGACCTTATGACTTCAAACATCTGTTCAATACAAGTTTTTCTGATAATATATAAAGTTTCAAAGTGCATATCAGAGCATTTTATAGCATAATTATAATGTTATAGTTTTGTCCTTACTGGATAGGAAACTTTTAAGGTGTGACCTATAACAAAGTACTGAAGTTATTGCTTACCTCACCATCTGTCAATATATATTTTCACCTAAGATTATATAGGATTCATAGTCATATTAGAATATTATTCTCACACAATTTGGTGCTTAATTATATACATTAACATCACTTCTCTGAGATTACCAAACTCAGCATCATAAAAAATAAGAACTATAAAGAGCAAAAAGGAAATAAAAAGGTGGTCAAGTTGAAAAACATGTCACAAAGACTAAGCATTGACCTAATGGCGAAGCCCTGAGGCTTTCACATTCAGCCTGTAGTCTCATATTTCAAACACAATTCAAACAAACTAAAAATGTATTTCCCTTTTGACAAAATGGCATTCACTCATAACTTAAAAAAACCTTAAAACTTGTATGGAAATACAAAAGACCCTGGATAGACATATTAATCTCAATCATAAAAGGCAAGGCTGAAGGTATTTCAATATAGGACCTCAAACTATACTGTAGAGACATGCTAACAAAAACAGCACAGCTTCATGTGCCTCTTGGAGATTCTCATTTCCTCTTCAGAAGTCTCTGTTTAAGTCTTTAGCCCATTTTTTAAGGAGGCAGTGGTTTCTTTGAGGATTTGTTTTGGGGGAAATTAATTTTTTGAATTCTACCTATATTTTAGATATGAGGCCCTTGTCTGTTGTGTGGCCAGTAAAGATCTTCTCGCAAATTGTGGGCTTTCTATTTATCTTGCTAGCTATGTCCTTTGCCATGTAAAAGCTCTGCAGTTTGATGCAATCCCATTTGTCCAACCTTTTTTTGATTTGTTGTGTTTCTGGACCTTTATTAAGAAGGTTTCTACCTGTACCAAGGATCCCAAGTGTTTCTCCTATTCCTTCCTGCAGTGTTGTCAGGATATCTCACCCCAGTATGAATGGAAAATTAACAACAGATGCTGGAGAGGATGTGGCTAAAAGTCAACCCTACTAGACTAGTGATGGGAGTGTAAACTTGTTCAACCACTCTGGAAAGCAGTTTGGAGGTTCCTCAAAAGGCTAAACATAGAGATCCCCTATGACCCAGCAACCCTGCTTTTGGGCATTTACCCAAAGGATTACAAGCAATATCACACTAAAGCAACTAGCACAACTATGTTCATCACAGCAAAATTTACCATTGCTAAAATATGGAACCAATCCAGATGCCCCTCAGTAGATGAATGGATTAAGAAAATGTATACACATATACATATGTACATATCCAGAATGGAATTCTATGCTTCCATCAGAAAGAATGGCATTGCCCCCTTTGTAAGGAAATGGAAAGACTTAGAAAAAATTATATTAATTGAAGTGAGCAAGACTCCCAGAAATATAGAGTCTATGTTTTCCCTCATTGGTAATAATTAGTATATGTCCACAATAGCCCTAGCAGAAGATAACAATAGCTCAATAGCTAGTACATATGAACATATAAGATGATGCTAAGTGAAATGAACTCCAAGTTATGGAAATAAGTAGTTTATCAGTGTTGCTGTTTTTCAACTTGCCATATGAAATTATTCCTTTTTCTTTTGTCTTTCTTCTCCATGGTTTTAGCCCTGATGTCACTGTAACTGATGTTGATACTCTGGATATAGTATATATATTTATAGGAACTAGGGAAGGGAAGGGGAACATCAAAATGGACAGGCAAAGGGTAAACGGTGAACCAATACAACAACAATACTTACAAGAGAATATACTTTACACCAACTGTACAACTGGGGGGAGGGGTGAAGGCGGGAGAAAAATGAGGGAGGAGGTAACAAGTATGATAAGAAATGCACACTGCCTTATGTATGAAACCCTAACCCCTCTGTATATCACTTTGACAGTAAAATTTTTTTTAAGATTTAAAAAATAAATTTCATTAGACTAAAAAAGAACAGCACAGTACCAGCACTAAGACAAACACGTACTCTGTAGGGATTGAAATAGAAGACTTGGAAATAAACACAAGTACTGTCACCTGCCCAAAACACATTATGGAGCAAATAGAGCCTGTTTAACAAATGATAAGAAAGTAGGGCATCTACATATAGAAGACTCTCCCTTTCTCATCCTGTACAAAAGTCAACTCAAAATAAATCAATGACTTTACTATTAGATGTGAAACTTAGAAATACTAGGAGAAAACATAAGGAAAAACAATTAGAGATATAAGGATAGCAATGATTTCTAAGTAAGAATATAATAGCTCAGGAAATAATAATATAAACTGACAAACCAGATTGCATCAAACTAAAAGCTTCTGAACAGCAAAGGAAACAATTGCCAGAGTAGAAAAATAGCCTAGAGAAGTGGGGAAGATATTGGCCAACTTTTCATCTGACAGGCAGTTATTATAAAGATACATAAAGAAAAACAATTCAATTAGTAAAAGACCCAGTGATTTGAACATTTTTCATACTGAGATACAAAAGGCCAATGAAATGAGGAAAAAAATGTTCAGCATCTTTATCCATCATGGAAATGAAATTCCAAACTATATTGAGATTCCACTTACCATAAGGATGATTATCACCCACAAAATGAAAAACAACAAATATTGGCAAATGGTAGAGGGGAAAAAGCTCCTATACACAGATTTTAGAAGTTTAAGTTAGTGTAGTCTATATGGAAATCAATGTGGAGGTACACACACACACACACACACACACACACACACACACAACTGAAAATAGAAGTTTATATACTCCCCCTATACAACTACTGAGAGTATATTCAAAAGAATCAAAGGAAGTATATAATTAAGATACCAATACATCTGCTGTGAAACTACTCATAAGAGCCAAACTGTGAAATCAGATATCCATCAGTGAAGGAATGCATAAAGAAAAAGTATGACTTGTCAGGTCCAAGTGGCTCACACCCATAATTCTACCTACTCAACAGGTTAAATCTGAGGAACAAGGCTCAAAGTCAAGCTAGGCAGAAAATCTGTGAGAATATTATATTTGATTATGTTATTAAAGCTAGAAATAAAGGCATGACTCAAATGGTACAGAACCAACCATGAGTGAAAAGGTCAAGCAACAGCACAAGGAAGGCCCTGAGTTCAAGTCGCAGGATGCAAACAAAAAAAGATAAAAGAAAATGCAGTGTGTGGATACATAAATACATATATATATATATTTGCAATACATATTTATACATCTAGAAATACACACACATATATACATATACATATTGCATCTTACCTTTACCATGTAGCAATCTCTTTCCCCATCTCCACATGGAGCCATGAATGGGATACATCATCAGTACTATTTATGCTAGTCAATCCATATCTAACAATCATTAGGGATGTTGATAACTAAAATGTAACATGTGAATGAAAATTTCCTTTAAATGAATCTTAGACCCAAGTGTGAAAGCAATAATGATAAAATTTCAAGGCAAAAATTTCATAGTCTTTGGGGAGACAGGGACTCATTAAGAAGGGCCCCCATGTGAAAGGGCCCCAACACTGAAAGAAAAAAAATAGTCCAATTAAAATTCATCAAAAATTTAAATTTCTATTTTATAAATGACATACTTTTAAAAGTAAATATGTCAGCTCCCACATTCCCTTTTCCCCAGGCCCCTCTAGGGGGTAACAAATTGGACAAGTAATGTACTCACTACCTAACTTATGTAACTGTAACCCCTCGGTAATTCACCTTGACATTTTTTTAAATGACAATCAAAAAAATAAAAATGTCAGCTGTAATAAGAAGGTTATCATAATATACATATTTGACAAAGGAACATTTCCACAGTAGCGAAGCCTTATATAGCTCTGCAAGAAGATCCATTACCAGCTTAAATTATGGGCATCAAAAAATCAGGAAAATTCACCAATATGAAGATCAATAAGTATTTGGGAAGATATTCCACATCCTAATTCATCTTGAAAATAAATAAGACAACTGTATGATGCCAATATATGCCACTATTAGAGCTAACATTGAAAACTGCTGACAATAGACACACAAAAAAAGCATTTACCAAAAGGTTATAGGTGAATAGCAAATACGCCCTTGCAAGGATGTTCAACATCATTAGCCATTAAGGAAATGGCATTTAAAAACAAAATTAGACATTTTGAGCAACTACTAGAATGACTAAATACAAATTAATGACAATATCAAATGTTAAGAATGGAGAAATGACATAAATTATACATTTGCCAGTAAGAAATATAAAATTTTACAACCACTATAAAACAGTTTGGCATTTCTTAAGAAAAAAGATGAACAAAAAATAAATATATAATTAATGTATGACCCAGCACTCACTTACACCATCATTTATCCAAAATAAATGGAAACTCATTTTCATATAAAAGCATGCACATAGATATTTATAATAGCTTTTTCTGAATAATAAGTTAGAAACAAACAAAATGTCTTCAAGTGGGTGAATGCTTAAACATAATAGTACTATAGCCACACTACTCAGCAATAAAAGGGGAAAAAAACTAGTATCACAAATACACAGAGCATACCACCATTAGATACCCTAAGCATTACACTGAGTGAAAAAGTCAACTCCAAATGATTATATTCTGTCTGATTCCACTGATGTTTCTCAGGCTTTGACAAAAGTATGTCGAGGTCAGATGTGTGTTTTGCATGGTCAAGGCTCTAGGTTCAATCACCAGCACCAAAGGTGAGGTATGAAAACACAGAAGAAAAAAAATGGAGGGAAAGAAAGAAGGGAGAGAGGGGAGAGAGAGATAAAGAAAAAAAATAAGGAAAGAAAAGGAGAAGGAAGGGAGACAGGAAGAAAACAACAAAAGAGAAGCTTGGTACTTTCTGAATGCTTTGTCCAATTTCCCAATTTTATTTAATTTATGTGATATCAAAACTAAAGGTTTTGATAAACAAAATGATAAACATTGTTTTAGTCTGTTGATCTGACTTTTACAGATGTAATTAGAAGTGGCCGTTTCAGTGTGTATGTGTATGTAGTTCAGTGCAATTTATCACATGTAGACTTACATAACTACTACAGCAATCAAGATAGAGAATTCTCCCATAATCACAAAGATTCTCCATCCTAGCTTTTTAAATGTCTTATCCATGTCTCTTTGCTTCCTCCCCTATCTCTTGTCCACTCTCTTGTGAATCCTTAGCAAGTACTAATCTGTTCTACATCTCCACAAATTTCTTGCCTGGCTTCCATCCTTCCTTCTCTTTTCCCCACCCTTTCTTGCTTCTTGCTTTCTTTCCCTACTTCCTCCTCTCCTCCTTCCTTCCCTTTGTTCTTTTTTTATTCCTTCCTTTATTTTTTCTTTCCTTTTGGAAGTAGTAGAGATACAATGAGAAATACAATTAAAGGCAAATACTAGTGGATTATTAAATTCATACATACACATGAATACCAAATATGTTTTAGAAATACTCTCCATCATGTTCTTAAATGAGTTATTATAATATCAATCCTTAACAGTTGTCATTATATCATATCATTAAATTTAAAACTAGGGCTGGGGATATGGCCTAGTGGCAAGAGTGCTTGCCTCGTATACATGAGGCCCTGGGTTCAATTCCTCAGCACCACATATACAGAAAACAGCCAGAAGTGGCACTGTGGCTCAAGTGGCAGAGTGCTAGCCTTGAGCAAAAGGAAGCCAGGGACAGTGCTCAGGCCCTGAGTCTAAGGCCCAGGATTGGCAAACATAAATAAATAAATAAAACTAGATGAGGTAGCAAGCAAATAGCTGGTATATACGAACTCACAACTATTCACAACTGAGAGTGATTGCAACTGATAGTGGAAACCACTAAATTACTATTCATCTTACTTAATTCCGAATGCCTGGCTATGTCTTAAGTGGTCTGGTAATCTAAAAACAGAACAAATAATTTTTTAGATTCAAAATAAAATTAATATAATTATCATAATATCAAAGAGCAGTTTGTCATTTGGTGGAATATATACAAACCTATTAGGTTTTTGTACAAAACAAAACAAAACAAAAAACCTCAGAGCTTCAGAACTGGATGAAAAGAAATGAGAGCTTTTCTACTAAAACAAAAAAGGTAGTTCCTGTTAAATAAGTTTTCAAAATAGAATCCTGCAGCTACCAGGCAAAAAGACTTGCATTTCTTCTGTTTACACCCAAGGTTTTATAGGGCCTACAATAAAGAGAAAGGGGAACCAAAATATTAACAGAATTCTGTGAGCTCAAATAAGCTACATTCTTACTGGCAAAATCAGTTACTGCAAATAAATAGGAAAATGAATGATTTCAACAAGTCTTTGAAGTAAAAGCTGAATGGCTCTTAGTGGGAAAACATTAGAGCAAAACTTACTTTGAAAGAGAAAATATTGAGATGCCTATAGACGTATAGGCATCACCAGCATTCTCACTTGAATGGTTCTTAGTTGAAGAGACACTGGCCCTCTGGGATCAGGTCACAGACCTGTGCAGAATTGAAAGCTAGTAACAAGTAAAACAACCTAAGAAACTTATGAGTAACATCCTGCACAGAATACCCAGAGGGATTTGTTTGCAGCTTTGCAGAGATCTTCACTCCTGTCTGCACAGTTAGAATCGCCTGAAAGTTTTTTTCTGAAAAATACAAGACAAATCCTACTACTTAAACCAGAATTACTACGGCTGGCAGCCACCATTCTCAACAGATCACAGAAGTAATGAAAGGTTTTTCCTTAAACTTTTAATTCTTGAGATTTCAGTTATCACATGTAATTTTTTTTTGCTTTGCTTTTTTTCTTCTTTATTGTCAAAGTGAAGTACAAAGGGGTTACAGTTTCATATGAAAGGCAAGTACATTTCTTATCCAACGTGTTACCTCCCATCACATGTAATTTTAAGAAATAATATGACATAGTGTCTGTCCAAATTCTCCCAGTGGTGACATCTTAAAAATAAATCTTTAATACTAAACTACACTGAATTACAATTTTTGGCAATTCTCTGTCACCAAGTAAATTCCTCCTGTTGTCCTTTCATAAGTACAGTCATCTTCTTTCTCCATCCCTAACTCTTGGTCCTAAGTCTCATGATAACAGATGATCTTATTACATCAATTTGTCATTGCAATTATGTTATATAAATGGAATCATTCTGTATGTGACCTTTAAAGATTGGTTCCCTAACTGAAGGTAATTCCCTGGAGAATCAGTCATTTTGTGTATCATTCCTTTCCATAGTATACATGTGTCATAGTTTATTTAACTAGTCACACTGAAGAACATCTGGCTTATTACCAGTAAAGCTGAGATTTACTTTCATGTAGGAGTTTTTGTGTGAACACAAATTTTCACATCTTTGGGATAAACATTCGAGAGCAAGCATTGGGTGATATGGCAAATCCATGCTTAGAATGAGTAACTGACACACTGTTTTCCAGGAAGGCTGTACCATTGTATACTCCTGGTGATATATGAGCCACCCGATGTTTTTGCATTCTTAAAGCACTTGCTATTGTTACTTTCTTATTTTCATCATCTCTCTTTGGGTAGTAATAAATCATTGTGCTTTAGTTTGTTTCACTAGGGGCTGATCTTTGCCATCTATACATCCTTTTCATGTGGAATGATCCTTTTGGGGTTTTGTCCTAGTTTTAAAAAGATTGTTTGGATTTCTGCAATTAAACACAGAATTATTTGTATATTATGGATTTTTAAATATAATGAAATCTTCAGGATCTAGGGAAAAGCAAATAATTCATAAGACTTGAAACCAAAAACATAATCCATAGGGAAAAAAACTGACAAATTTGACTTAATTTGTTTTATTAATAAAAGACTGACAAGTTTGATCTAATTTGTTCTGTGAAAGAATCCTGTCAGGACACTGGGAAGATAAACTAGACCCTGGGTTAGTACTCAATAGCATGACCAGCCTCTGTGTTTGTTCTTTGATCACTTCTTAAGAAACGCCAATGGAATGCTCTTCAGCCAATTCTTCACAAGTTTGCTTCTTGTCATCAACTCTAGCTTATATGTTACCTCCTTTAAAAATACTTCCTTGATTGCCCACATTACCCCATCATTCAAGTTGAATCCTCTATAAATTTTCTTACTTCTTTTGTTGTTGAGCTGTCTCTCTGACCTCCAGAACAAACAAGTATCAGTCTGAGATGAACAGGGTCTATTGCTTATTCATTATTGTATTGTTTATTTTTGTAGGCCTAGCCCACAGAGCAGGTCTTCTCAGAGTGGAAACTTAATTAGTATTTGCTTAATTCATGTTAGTGCTTTCCTTACTTAATATTAATATTTTCAAAAAAATAAGTCTACTACAAGATACAGCATAAATTACAACTATTGCACTAACAAATAGATCTCCTCCTCTCTCTCTCCCTCACTTCCCTACCCTCCTATCTTCAGTCTCTTCACTCCCTCCAGTTACATATACATATATACATACATGATTATTCAATGCTCACAATAACTCTAGAAGGTGCTATTACTAAACACATGTTATATATGGGGAAACTGAGTCACAAAGACATCTAATAACCTAGCCAAAGTTATATATCTGCAATATTCATCACACTAAAGAAAGAAAAAAAAGACTGAAATGAAGGGTGTATTCTTGGTTTCTTTTTTCTCATTGACTTTACAATAAAGGTTATGACAACTGTCAAAATCATTATTGTGGGGATCCTAGAGCCCTGTGGAGTATTTGCTTAGTGCATGTTAGCTGTTTAATTCATGACTGGCTGCAGGAGATTTGACAGGGGTTTTAATGATACCAGTGAAAAACGTGTGTGTGTGTGTGTGTGTGTGTGTGTGTGTGTGTGTGTGTGTGTGTGTGTGTGTGTGTTTGGCCTTCTGCAAGCAAGAGACTGCAAGAGATGGAAGGAGTCGCTGTATTTACTTTGTCTCAGTGATTTCTGACATCTTGAAACTATTAGAATATGTCTATCTCAGGACTGCCTGGTTTCTTATTACCTACCTCTTGGAATGTGCCATTTTGTTTCTTTTCCCCAAACTATCTTAAGATACACTGAGCCAATTTGAACTTACAAAGCAGAGGTTGGGGACAGACTAGAGGGCTTTAACCACGCCTGTTGGTTAAACCATTTCTCGCACATAGTGGTATTGCAATATTACATAATATTAAAGAGAAGAACACTGCATGGGAATTTCTTCATCCAATGCTCCATTGTCTTCTGGTTGGAACCGCTACCTTATTAGCTAGCACTTTTTATTTGGTTATTACAAACTCTGTTCCCAAAGAAAAATACTGCCACATCAGGAAATTATGACGAAAAACTCATCATAAAGAGAGTTCCCCAATGTGGCAGATTACTGACATAATAACTAGAGCTAGAATATCCCTAGCTTTGCAATAGGGAATCCCCAGGAGAATATTCATTAAAAAATTTTTCAAACATATTATTCTACTAACCCAAAGATATTTCACTGCACTGTCTACTATGCCCCTGCCCTTAAAACTCTAGAAAGTAAATCATGGCCTTATTCAATTATCAAGTATAATTCTGAAATTGCACAGGTATCTAACACACAAATGTTTTAAATCCCCAATGAATGTCTAAGTATACATTTCTCACAATAGCCTTGCTCTGCTATAGGTTTCTTTGAAGTGTGTTTGACTAAGAAGTCTCAAAAATTAAAACAGTATTTATTATTTATAGTTAAGTTTATCATTATAAGTACTAGTAAATATAAGGAATGTGTAAAGCATGAAGTACTCTTTGCCATTCCCTTAAGAGGAAATCACATAATAGTCAGATTAATAAACATTCTTTAAGTATTCTAAGAGACACCCTTTCTATTTGTGAGGAATCAGCATGAAGTTGATTCTTTAGTTCTTTGAAAGTGCACCAGATCCTTTCCAGGAATAACAATGCCACAAAGAACAACTGTTCAAAACTCAGTAGACCAATTTTGACTAATAACAAAGCCAAAAGAATATAGGCTTCAAAAATTGTGCATATTTTAAAAATGAAACACACAAAAAAAAATTTCAGCAACTCTACTGGAGTTCATCAAAGATTTCATAATAGAGACAGGTCACCACATCCTGTGCAGTATAAAGAATAGAATAGAAGAAAAAAATAGGATAGAATCAGTCTTTAATTCCATAATCCCAAAATAGCATTGGCAAGAACAGAGTAAAATAGTCTACTAAACATCTAACAGTGAGTTCTACAAGAAAATGGGGGAAAAAGTTTATCTCATACAGTAATTGAGAGATTACTGCATCAAAAAGAAAATGAATTCCCATATATTACTAACTTCATACTCCAAAATGAATTCGAGAAACTAATTACTCAAAAACGAAGAATTGCCTTTGGGAAATGCTGCTGCCTAAAGGGATATACTGGTCAACGCTTGTTTAAATTATTATCATGAATTAAACTAATGAGATGATGAAGACATTGCTAACCAAAGAAAGGCTCCCTGAAATGGTAGCCTTGCCATTTCTGTCACAGGATGAAAAATCAATGTCCAAATAACTTGTGCAGCTAAGACTTTTATAGAAAATAAATGTCACAGTATTTATGGAGCTAGTTTTTCCAAAGCAAAAATATACTAATTGTGGTAAAGTAGAGAATGAGATCAATAGTAAATATTGTACTCCAAGTGGAAATTAAAGTAATGCTCTGCTAATAATTGGGAATGATAAAATATAACATCCAGTCTTTTTAGAATATTAGGAGCAGATGGAAACAACTTCACTATATAAATTTATATAAAAATATTATACAGGCCTTGGAATATGGCTTAGGAGTAGAGTGCTTGCCAAGCATGTATGAAATCCTGAGTTTGATTCCTCAGCACCATATAAGTAGAAAAAGGCATAAGTGATGCTGTGGCTCAAGTGAAAGAGTGCTTGCCTTGAGCAAAAAGAAGCCAGGGACAATGCTCAGACCCTGAGCCCAAGCCCCAGGACTGGCAAAAAAAATATTATACACATAGGTACACACGTATACAGTACGGAAAAATAATCTAGCTGGACATATTTTGAAACTACAGTTAGAAATGTGAGTGATACAGTGTAAATATTTTTTCTATTTTTCTTTAAAAAGAAAACAATGCACTTGAAAAACCACCTACAAGTTATCTACCAAAACATTTTAAAGCAAAAGAAAAAGGAGGGGCTGGGGATATGGCCTAGTGGCAAGTGTGCCTGCCTCATATACATGAGGCCCTGGGTTCGATTCCCCAGCACCACATATACAGAAAATGGCCAGAAGTGGCGCTGTGGCTCAAGTGGCAGAGTGCTAGCCTTGAGCAAAAAGAAGCCAGGGACAGTGCTCAGGCCCAGAGTCCAAGCCCCAGGACTGGCCAAAAAAAAAAAAGAAAGAAAGAAAAAGGAATCTGAAAATATGACTACTAAAAAGAGCCTTTTCCAGTAGGAAGGCAGCTTCTGAGGTCACATTCTAGTTAATAACAAATAAGAGAACTCTTTAATAATTATAAGAATATGTACATATTCAAATTGAAAGGTAGATAGTTACAGAGAAGAAAGATGATAAATAAGTACATAAGCCATTAATAGATACATAGATAAGAAAAACAGATGATAGATATAGACACAATAGATAGACTTGAAGATATAAAAGAATTTACTTTCAAAACCTGTGACATTGAACCAGGTTCCAGACCTTGGGCCTCAAACAAACAGCTCCCATATAAGATTATCACTGTTGTCCAAGACACTACTACCATGCTGTTTTTTATATCTGCAATGCTTTTTGTTTGTTTTTGTCAGTCCTGGGCCTTGGACTTAGGGCCTGAAGCACTGTCTCTGGCTTCCTTTTGCTCAATGCTAGCAGTCTACCACTTGAGCCACAGCGCCACTTCTGGCCGTTTTCTATATATGTGGTGCTGGGGAATTGAACCCAGGGTTTCATGTATACAAGGCAAGCATCTTGCCACTAGGCCATATTCCCAGCCCCTATATCTGCAATGTTTTACACAAAACTGACTTAAGAATGAGGTGAAGCAGTTTCTGAGGAAAATTGTAGGGTAGAAAAGAAATTGGTAAAAATTATCAGAAACTTCAAATATGCAATAAATCTTTATCATGAATGCAAAGTAAGATGACCCAATTTCACAAGGATAATGGGATAGCACTATTTAAATAAAACTTAGGATCAACGTATTTGTAATGACTATCTTTGAACTATATATTTAAGTCCATTTTGTACTCTAAATTTTCTACAGTATTTATAATTTTAATAATTAGAGTTCTGAAGCACAGAAAGTTCTCTCCATGACAGGATGGTGCTGTGTCTGCAGGTCATTATAAACCTCTCTGCATCGCAAACTGCACATCACCAAGCAGGAGCCTCATACAAACCATGGCCTTGGGTAAGTGATGACCTAGTGTTGATGACTCATGGTAACAAATGCATGATGCTGGGAGGGGTACTAAGGCAGAAAGGTTGTGCATGTGTAGGAGCAGGGTGAACAGGGAGTAAATCTGGTGTATCAGGCTAAATTTTGCTGTGAACATAAAACCGTTGTAAAAAATTAAATAATTGGAAAAAATCTAGCATAGAAGCTAGATGTGAGCCACTGGCTCACTAGCTAATCAGGCTGATATCTGAGGATCACAGCCCAGGCAAACAAATCTGAGACTCTTATTTCAATTAACCAAGAAAAAGCCACAACTGATGGTTTGGCTCAAGTGGTAGAGGTCCAGCCTTAAGCAAAACGGCCAAGACCAACTATTGAGTCCAAATCTCAGTACTTGCAGGAAAAAGAGAAAATATGTAGTGCAAATTTGCTAGTACTTACATAGTTATCTATGAAAACAAATTATATTGTCATAAAGAAATATTTAAACACCCTTCATTTTCTATATGAGATCACATTATGATGGAGGTGGGGGTGGGATGCAAGTTAATCCAGAGAAGAATGCTGTTAGAGTTTCTAAGATGGGTAAAGAATGTGTTAACTGTAAGAAATATTCTCAAAAGAAAAGAAATATCTCTGTTAAATATGTTTTTTGTTTGTTTGTTTGTTTTTTTTGCCAGTCCTGGGCCTTGGACTCAGGGCCTGAGCCCTGTCCCTGGCTTCATTTTTGCTCAAGGCTAGCACTCTGCCACTTGAGCCACAGCGCCACTTCTGGCCATTTTCTGTATACGTGGTGCTGGGGAATTGAACCCAGGGCCTCATGTATACGAGGCAAGCACTCTTGCCACTAGGCCATATCCCCAGCCCCTGTTAAATATGTTTTTAAGCTCTTAGTTACCATTTCATTCCACATTTCCCACATAAATATTGGAACAAAATGGGGGAAGAAATAAGCCACATACCCATCATATTTAAATTATGTCACAAGAAATACATGTATTTCATGATATATTTTTGACAGTATTTGGGTTTGGGTTTTGAATTTAGAGCTTCATGCTTCCTAGGCAGGTGTTCTGACACTTGAGGCAAGAGCCCAGCTTTCTTTTGCTTTAGTCATTTTTCAGATAAGATATCACAGTTTTGAATGAGCCAGTTTTTGAGGCAGCAATTTCTAGGTATATAGCATCCTGTATAACCGAGGTTACAGCAATGAATGGCCTCAGCCCACTCCTCTGCGGAAATAAGGTCTCAATAAGACTCGTAACAAATTGGACTCAACTGCCACCTCCTAAGTGCTAGAGTTAAAGGTATGTAGCATTATACTTGGATAAAATTTTAAACTTAAAAACATTTATTTTAAAATAAGAAGCTAAAAACGAATTAGTATTTAATATTACTAATATTACTTAAAATGTTGCTGTTTATTTTGTTCTTATTTCAGTAGTATTTATCATTATTACCAAGTCACTGAGTCTAGATTTTTTAGTACCATTCCTTGGAATGTCACTGCTTACTTTTATAGTAAACGTGCATGTGGCATATTATAAAATACAACTAGGCAAAATCTATGATTACCTTCACCCCAAAGGGCAAAAGAGATTCTACAGATACCTCCTGAACCTATACATGATATATGTAATATGTAAACCTTAACTTTGTATGAAAACTTATATACCTGCAAGAAATGTAATTGCACAAACAATAGTTAATTTAAGAAATAACTTCAGGGCTGGGGAATATAGCCTAGTGGCAAGAGTGACTGCCTCGGATACACGAGGCCCTAGGTTCGATTCCCCAGTACCACATATACAGAAAACGGCCAGAAGTGGCGCTGTGGCTCAAGTGGCAGAGTGCTAGCCTTGAGCGGGAAGAAGCCAAGGACAGTGCTCAGGCCCTGAGTCCAAGGCCCAGGACTGGCCAAAAAAAAAAAAAAAGAAATAACTTCAGCCAAGAAATTTCCTGCATTTTTTTTTACCATATTCGTAATTCACGTTGTCTTTATTCTTTGAAAAGATTGTTTTCCTATGGGAAAATGTTTCTTGTTTGTTGCCATTACACTTGTACCTAAATTTGGAAATAGTCATGCCAGGCTTGACTTTCAGAGAATCTGAACAAATGCATAAACATGATGGAACATGTAAAGCAACACTGCTCATTTGAGGAACTAGAGATGCTGCCTGGGTGTCTAAAGTCCACACTGCATTCCTGTGTCTCTGTATTTTATCTTTCCAGTCTGAACTGTATGCATTGCCCACAAGAAGACTCTTACATTCGCCAGAGAAAAGAAAGAGCCCAAACTAAAAGCACACGTAAAATCTAGACATAATAGTGTTCATGTCTAGATGTAGGGGTAGGGTGAATGTGGCCGATCTCTGTGTGTTGGGCCAAATTTTGCTGTGAACATGAAGTTGTTATAGCAAGTAAAATAACTGACAAATCTCTGGCATAGAAGCTAGGTGCCGGTAGCTCACCTCTATAATCTTAGCTAGTCAGTAGGCTGATATCTGAGGATCACAGTTAGAAGCCATCCTAGGCAAAGATGAGACTCTTGTTTCCACTATCCAGCAAAAATGAAGAACTTGAGGTTTGTTTAAAAATATCTGAAAATATTATTCATAAACATGAAAGTTAAATAAATGTATAATGGGATATACATTTAAAGTATAAAGTTTGATACAAAGACAAAATAACAGATAACAGTCTTCCAGATGATGTAAGAGTCTGAAAGATGAGCAGGGAGACATTGGAGATGGAAAGGAGTACAACAAAAACCACTTAGCTTTTATTGAAGCATCCTCAATATCTGGGCAAGGAGAATTAAAACAGTCTCTACACAGAAACAAAATGGTAAGCCTGATAATGCAAAGTAGAGTACCACAACTTTAAAACATCTGACTTTTCCTGAACAATCTTATTTTAATGGTACCATCATATAAGAGGAAGAAAATTACATGAGGTCAATGATAAAAAAAAAAATACTTCTGTCACAAATTTTGAAACATAACACTATAATGAAAAAAAAAATTCCCGGGAGAAAATTAGAGAGAAAAGATATATTCTTCAATAATTTGTCTTGTCCTAGATTCATAAGAATATCCTGCGCTTTTGCAAATTGCTTCCCATTTGCTAAGAGCCATTCTTTCATGCCAGCTTAAAATAAGCAAAGATTACACAAGTACCATGTGCCATCCTAAATAAGGAAATGGAAAAAACAAGTACAATATGGTATTTAAGCAGCTGTGTGAAGAAACTGGTTAAAACGAGAATCATCTTTCAGCTGAGCTTGTTATGTTTCACTCTGCTAAATATAAACTAGGGCATCATTAAATTAACAACTGATTTGGAGATTAAAGCACAGGGCCCCACCTGAAAATAAATTTAATAAACAAACTAATTCTTGAAATGCTTGTGAAATTGTCATAATTTAGGGTTGGGATTTTCAAGAAAGAGGGAAAAACTGCAGAAATAATTCAATCTCTATACCAATCAAAAGTCAAAATTGTTTTCATTATTTGTGATTTTTTGAGTGAATTGACAAATGTACAACAAATAACACATTTGTAAATACCCTAGCAAGAGTTTTACACCCAAAAATCATTGAAGTTTATGGCAAAAGTCAATCTTTGGGGAATAAAGAAAAGTAAATATTATATGGCCTGTCTAGTTGAGCATTACAAGTAAATGAACTTGAGCAAGTTGATAACATAGAAGGTAAGTCTATGCTCAAAATAATTTTGTTCTTAACGATCCACTGAGTACCACTGAGCACATTAGAAGTTAATTTACCATGTGGATGTGGTATCTGACTGATCAAAGAATCAATGCTACTTGGGTCAGTCACTACTTTCCATTATGTGAGAGATTTTTATTTTTTCATAAAATAAATTAAAAATTTGGGTAAAACATATAGTTAAGAAAATAAATGCATGCTTTTAAAATCATTATGCTACATAAATTTATTTATAGCAAATATTCTGTAAGTAGAGTTCATGAACCCTTCCCCCAAGCTGGAAGTTCATTAGATAGAGTTTAAGACATGGGCCTTTAACCTTTAATTTTACTTTTTTTGTTAATTTTAATTTATTTCCATTATGAATGTAGGCAACCTCAAAAAATTAAATTTCTCCAAAACAAAAATCTCAAAGAACCAATTGGGGGGCTTGGGATATGGCCTAGTGGCAAGAGTGCCTGCTTCATATACATGAGGCCCTGGGTTCGATTCCCCAGCACCACATATACAGAAAATGGCCAGAAGTGGCGCTGTGGCTCAAGTGGCAGAGTGCTAGCCTTGAGCAAAAAGAAGCCAGGGACAGTGCAAAAAGAAGACAGGGACAAGCCCCAGGACTGGCCAAAAAAAAAAAAAAAAATTGGAAATAATTAGTACAGGTTTAGGCAATTCATAACAGAGCGTCACAAGGCCCAATAGCTATACCCTTATGAACACATAAGATGATGCTAAGAGAAATGAACTCCATGTTGTGGAAACAATTGTTATATCACAGTTGTAACTACTTTCAATGTCCTATGTTTATCTGTAGCTTCTATTATTGATGATGTTCTTGTATCACCTTCCTGTGGTTGTACCTACACTATCGCTGTAATCTTATCTGAGTATATTGGAAACAGTGTTTATGGGTATTGGAAGTAGGAAATTCAAAGGGAATACCAAATTTGAGAGACACAGGGTAAAAAAAGAGAAACAACTACAAAAGCAATACTTGCAAAACTGTTTGTTGTAAGTGAACTGAACACCTGGGGGGGGGGAAGAGGGGAGGGAGGGGGGTATGAGGGACAAGGTAACAAACAGTACAAGAAATGTATCCAATGCCTAACGTGTGAAACTGTAACCTCTCTGTACATCAGTTTTATAATAAAAACTTTAAAAAAAAAGTAAAATAGGTAATAAAAAAAAAACAGAACCAATGGCCCCCTCAACAAATGTGCTAAAGACCTAAAAAGAGAGTTCTCTGAAGAGGAAATGAGAATGGACAAGAGACACATGAAGAAGTGTTCAACATCACTAGCCATAAAATAAATGCAAATAAAAACAACACTGAGATTACACCTTGCCCAGTGAGACTGTCCATTATCAAGAAAACTAATAATAACAGATGTTGGAGGGGATGTGGCCAAAAGGGAACCCTACTACACTGTTGAATGGGAGTGTAAACTTGTTCAACCATTCTGGAAAGCAGTATGGAGTTTCCTCAGAAGGCTAAACATAGAGCTCCCCTATGGCCCAATAGCCCCACTTGTGGGCATCTACCCAGAAGATTACAACCAAGACCACACTAAAGCCATCAGCAGGACAACTATGTTCATCGCAATACAATTTGTCATTGATAAAATATGGAACCAACCCAGATGCCCTTCAGTAGATGAGTGGATCAAGAAAATGTGGTACACACAATGGAATTCTATGTCTCTATCAGAAAGAACAATGCTGCCCCATTCCTAAGGAAATGGAAGGACTTGGAAAAAAATTATACTAAGTGAAGTGAGCCAGACACAAAGAAACATGGACTATGGTTTCCCTCATAGGGAATAATTAGTACATGTCTAGGATAATCATAGCAGATCACAATAGCTCAGTAATTATGCCCGTATGAACACATAAGATGATGCTAGGCGAAATGAACTCCAAGTTATGGAAACAAGTGCTTTATCATTATTGTAGTTATTTCCAACATGCTTTGTGAAACCATACCCTTTTTTTTCCTCTCATATTCCCTTCCCATGTTTTACCCCTCCTATCACTGTAACTGATCTTAGTACCCTGGATATTGTATATATAGTCTATGGGAACTAGGGAAGAGAAAGGGAATAGCAAAATCAAGAGACAAAGGATAAAAAGACGAACCATTGCAATAGCAATACTTCCAAAACCATTTGGTGTAAACCAGCTGTACAACTCAAAAGACAGAGAGGGAAATGGGGGGGGGGGGGGGGAGGAGGCAGAGGAAAATGAGGGAGGAGGTAACAAGTTGGATAAGAAATGTACTTTCCTTACTTATGAAACTGTAACCCCTCTGTACTTCACTTAAACAATATAGAAAAAAAGAATGTAGGCAACAAATTACAGTAATATTAGTATCTGTTACAAAAAATTGATATTATGAACTAGTTACATTCACCAATGTCACCAAAATTGTAGTATCTATTAGAATTGTATTTACATCATATTATTAATTCTGTATCTAACAGTACTAGTGGCTCTACTTCAATTTAATGTATTCCTATAATTATCCTATGAATTTATTTTCTGCATTTAAAATCCACATGCCTATAATTCAGGATATTCAATATTTCAGATTCTAATTATCTAGAAAATCAAGATATATCATCTAAAAATAGTTGGTTTTTATATGAATGCAAATAACCAATTAATTAGCTGAGAAAATGTTCTACAGGTATACAATATGTGATTCTGAATTGCTCCTATAATTGGCTAAATGATATGTCATACAGTAGCACTTTTAGATCACATCTTAAGAAATGAAAGACTGATTAGAGGGATAAGACAAGGAAAACAAAATTGGTTAGAAAGCTCTCCTAGTGCAAGATAACAGAATCAAGCATGAGAACAATTAGTATGGTCTTCAATGTCCACTTTCAGAGACAAATGTCTCTACCAAAATTAAAGAAAAAATTATTTATAGGAATTTCTAAGCAAAATATGGAGGCATAAAGAACATAATTATAAATAGTACCTAATAAAAAGCATTTTCAAATAGTCTGGAGTATATTTTAGATATATTTGCCTATTTTGTTGTCAAACCAAATTTACTGTCTTTTCAATATTCTATCATTTTAATTTTGTCACATAATATGCCAGAGCGACACAGATTACCTAAAACAACTAGTAGTTGCTTAAAATAAACTGGGAAAATATTTTAAAATAAGAGAGCATAAACAAATGCAGCAGTGATACTCACTAGACACTATGTTGAAAATGAACTATACAACTTGTAGGTGAGGACAGAAGGGAAAACCTGGGAGAGAGGGAGGAAGGGGTGACACTGTTCAAAAAGAAATATACTCATTATTTAACTTATGTAACTGTAACCCCTCTTTAAAATAACAATTACACACACACACACACACACACACACACACACACACACACACACACACAAAACCAAATCCCACCTATGGAAAACTTAAGAAATAATACCCTGCTATTAAAGTGGCCCTCCCTTAGAAAACCATTGACTTTTATTTCATGATAAAAGGCGATCATTTGTAACACTATCACAGTTTATTTTATTTTATTTTATTTTGGATTTTTTGAGGGGTTTTTTCTGTTTTTTCTTCTTTATTGTCAAACTGAAGTGCAGAGGGATTACAGTTTCATATGTAAGGCAAATACATTTCTTATCCAACTTGTTACTTCCTCCCTCATTTTTCCCCAGTCTCCCCAATCCCCACTTCAGTTGGTTTACAACAGTTGGTTTTGTAAGTATCGTTATTGCAATGGCTTGTCTTTTTTTTAATTTTTTTTACAGTTTCATACGTTAGGCGATGGACACATTTCTTGTACTATTTATTACCTCCTCCCTCATTCCCCCCTCCCCACTCGCCCTTTCACTCCCCCTTTCCAATGACAGTGATACTTTTCAGTTACAATCAACATTTCTGTAATAAAACTTTTTAAATTTCTCTGCAAATGTTGTGCATCTGGAAAGGTTGAAATAAGTTAGTTGTATAGTATGTTGTCATATGGGTTTTTTTTCTTTTAAGAAAAATATTAACTAGGCAGTTATATTTTAAATCTACACTTAAAATGAAAGGTTTTTTAGAAAAATAACTGTTGCTGAGCTACTTGAACACAAATCACTGTACATAGCTATAAAATAATTCTACTACCTAACAGATGAGTTTAAGATAATTTAGTTATAAATTAGGACTGTAGAGTGCTTCTTATATACATTTGGAATGTGGAAATAACAGTTTTCTGAAATCAACTGTTGAGTAAATATATTTGTTTACTCTTCTCAACATGCAGTTTTACTCAGCCTTCACTGAATAATTTTTTAGTCTGATAATTATCCAAAAGATATCTGTATCAATTGTATCTGTTAGAATTACTTTAAATTCTGTCCACATGTCACAATAGCCATTGAAGAAAACAGCTCCCTCATATAATCACTGTCACCAGAAGATTACCAGGTCTTAAGAGAACAATATTTTAGACTTGAATAGTCTAAGTAAATGCTACCAAATATGTCTGTGGAAAGGAAGAATGAAAGCATGCTTATACTTTCACGACTTTGTAGAAAGTCATTTGTAATCATGTCACACTCCACGAAGGGCTGAGAGCATTCTTTTCTCAACTCAAGCATCCAGAGGTCTGATTTTGTTCAGCAATATCAAGTCATGACCCTGATGTATTATACCACAAAGAGCATGGTTAAAGTCCTCATAACACTAAAAGCCACATCAGCACAAGTAAAATATCCTCAAAACTAATGTGTCACATACATATTATAGACTTCCAGGGTGATACAATGTTATTTACAGAACTGTAAAAAATTCATAGTGCAGCAGCTCCAAACAGGGCTCCTTTTGGTGAGTTGCCCAGATTGAGGTAGGAGGTAGAAGCTGAGTCAGAAAAGAATGGTAGTCAATAAAGAATCAAAATCTTGGTCAATCATCAAATTTTCAGAGTTCACTGTCCGAAAAAGTAGACCTCAAAAAAAAAATCCATTCAAATAGGGAAAAATATATTCTGTATGGATAGTTTTATTTTAGGAAAAAGATGGTTCCATTTCCAACATTAGCAATTAAAAACCTATGATTTTTCTAGACTGCTAAGACAGTATATAGTACACAAAAGGAAATCAATTAAAGAGAGACTGTATTATTAACTGAAAATATACCTTTGAGTGCATTTTCATGCAGTGCTCAAGATCTATAATTAAGGGATAACTAATGGCTCAGGTGTCATATTTTACAGAAAGTGACAATAACTTTATAGCAAAATTATTTCTGTTTTTTTTATATTTTAGGAACTCATTCTCCATTCCTAACTGCTCATTTCTGTATATTTCAAAGTATTAAGAGCTCAAGAAGAAAATAAATGATACTCTTATCTTCACATCAACCTCAATCCTGGGCAAACATCTGCTCAGACAGAGAAGACAAGTTACGTCACAGCAGCCATGTACCATGTGAGGCTACAGTGCAAGATCACAGCTGGGCTGCAGCCTTGTGCCATGGAGAATACCTTGTTGTACCGTGACTCAGCAAAAAAGCTACTTAAAAATAAATCTGAATGAATTTAAAGCACCAAACTGTGTTAGATAAAATCATACTTAAGATACAGACAGTCTTCTTAAACCATTTGGGGTTCCTTATAACACGTAGGCTCAAAATCCTTAATGTAGCCTACAAAATCCTTCCTCATCTGTGTTTTCATGCTCGATCTCTTACCACCCCTACTTTTCAAACCCAACAAAACAATTCTTGTAAATATTCAATTGACAGTCTCAACACCAGAATCTATGCCTTTGTATCCTATCACAGGTAAATTCAAATAACAATCCGGGAAACTTCCTTGCACCTCTCATTTGTCCAGGTGACCCAGCTCTTTTCTCCAAAACACCCTATGCTTACAGTTATATTATGTTTGGAATTTTTGTAGGATTTTTTTCTCATTTCCTCTCTCTCTGCTACAAAATCCTTAAATTCAAGCAACCTTATTCATATTTGTATTACAGTTACTAAGCCAATATTCAGAACAAATGAGGTTCCCACTAAATGTTTTCTAAATAAACACAGACATAAAGAGAATGGCTTGATGGTATGTAAATCATGTTGTCTTGTAGAAAAATATAGCCACCAAAATGTATATGAACTATGAAGTAAATACTCTCAAAGTCTGCCAAAGAAAGAATTAACACCTAAGAGTTTTTCAGAAATCCTAGGACAGTTGTAGAACATCAGGGAAATTTATTGACAAACTACAGAATCATGTTTGCTTTCCACCTGAGTCCTTTTTTTCTCTCCAAAATACTAAGAAGCACATGTCCACTGTGAAAGTTTAAGTCAGTGCCCAGTTGGATCAGTATGAAAAGACTAAAAGTCCATTGAAAGAAAAAGATTTTAATCAAAATTCTGCCTCCTTACATAACTTAATCATCACACACTGATTAAATAAATGACTATAAAGAATGTCTTCTGAATGCTCCTAAAAACCTTACAACTGGTCTGACAGATCTCTACTTTGAGATAATGTACTTAATGAACTAAATTAAATGCTCAACTGCAAATAAAATAAAACAAAATAAAAACCTTTCCTTTCTAAATTACTTCACACTCAGGGTGAGATTTTCAGATACGTGTGATGCATTTGGGGAAGTAAATTTTAAAAGAGTTCTTTAAAAAAAACTGCAAAAGAAAATTTTAGTCCTTAATCTAAAACCTGGATTTATAACTGTGCTTCGAATCTCTAAAGTCAGAAACCCTTTAACATAGGCATCTAAATGTGGTTCCAGCTTAAGAACACTCTTAATAGACTTACTTTTCAAAGTCCAAAATGAAAAGAAAACTAAAAATTATCACTTTATTCAGTTATAAGGGGTATACACTTACAGAATTATTAGTATTAAGATGTTAAATGAGCCTCATTTTTTGGTAGGTCCTAAGGGCTTGACCTCAGGGCCTGGGCACTGTCCCTGAGCATTCTGCTCAAGGCTAGCACTCTAGCACTTGAGGCACACCTCCACTTCCAGTTTTCTGCTGGTTATTTGGAGGTAAGAGTCTCCTGGGCTTTCCTGCTGCTGTTGGTTTCAAACCATGATTTTTCATATCAGCCTCCTGAATAGCAAGGATTACAAGCATGAGCCACCAGTGTCTGGCCAGTGAGCCTACTATAAAGATCTACAAAACACTAACACCTTATTGTCATATTTTTATGACTAGGTAGGAAGCATGAAGTACACTAAGCTATAACATAATTCCTTAAATCTAAATTACTTTAGCTTTAAGACCTATGCATAATGTGAGCTACCATACTCACAGTGATCCAAGTACTTATTTTCATTTTTTAACTTCTATAATTTTTGTATTCAATTTTTTATTAAATTTAATTTTATTGACAAGGGGATGTACAGATGGGTTATAGTTACACATGTAAGGTAGTGAATACATTTCTACTCTAACTTGTTACTCACTCCCTCATTTTATTCCCACTTTCCTTCCCCTCCCCGCCACAATTTATGCAGTTAATTTCCAATGTATTGTCTTGTGAGTATCACTGTTGCATTGGTTGGCCTTTGTCCTTTGTCTCATCATTTGGATAAACTTCTATAATTTCTGTAGGTGGAAATGATGTCGAAGAGATATCTCTCTATACATTAAAGATAATACTTTCCAATGTAGCCCTGGCTGCATAATTAACCTACAAATGGCTGCTAGTACTTTACAATTGATTTCCACTAAATGATTATGAAATAAGAGGCCATCATCAAAACTCCTTTATGCTTAATCTATGGGAGTAGTATAGGACAAATAATATATTTCCAGTATTCGCTGAGGTTGATTTTACTTCATGAATGCTTAAAGAATTTTATTTCACATAATGAACACATCCTGAAACTGAATTTAACACAGGCAAAACCTCAGCATATCATTATAACTAACAATGCAGACAGAACCTGAGTAATTTTCCCTTGGAAATCAATGAAGAAAAAGGAAATAAAATAAATAAAATTCTGATATATTGCTAGATTTGAAATAAATGATAAGGAATATATAAACTAAAAGTTTAAGTTAGTGCAGAAACTGAATAACAATTAGAATATAGTGACATTAAACTGGCATTTGAAAATCAGTGTGAGTTCACACCTGTAACCCCAGCACTTGGATGGCTGAAGCAGTAGGGTAATGAAATATTCGGGCAGGCTAGCCACATAAAAAAACCTTGTCTCAAAATACCAAAAACTCAAAGCAAAATTATGATATTACCATATTGAACTAATACATAAATACATTCACGGTGTTGGGAAAACTACAAAAGGACTGACAAACAAAAGTAGAAGGGAGAAATCAACAAAGAGAGTAGAATTAGTAAATATATTTTAAAATTTCGTTCTTTGAAACACAAGATAGGGGACAAAAATAAGTAAATAGTACTAACAATTATCTATCCACTTATTGATAAAATGTAGGTTTTCTTATTGTTCTTGTTTTGTTTTGCAGGTCCTAGGGTTTGAACCCTTGGCATGGGTGCTTTCCTTGAGCCCTTTTGCTCAAGACTAACACTCCACCACTGGAGCCACAGCGCCACTTCTGGCTTTTTATGTGATTAATTGGAGATAATAATCTCACAGACTTTCCTTCCTGCACTGACTTTGAAAGGTGATCCTCAGATATCAGTCTCTTGAGTAGCTAGGATTACAGGTGTAAACCACTATGCCTAGCTTGTAGTTTTATTTTGATGCCCCTCAGTAGAAGAATGGATCAGGAACATGTGGTACATATACACCATGGAATTTTATGCCTCTATCAGAAAGAATGGCATTGCCCCATTTGTAAGGAAATGGCAGGACTTGAAAAAAGTTATACTAAGTGAAGTGATCCAGACCCAAAGAAACATGGACTCTATGGTCTCCCTCATAGGGAATAATTAGTACAGGTTTAGACAAGTCACAGCAGAGGATCACAGGAGCCCAATAGCTATACCCTTATGAACACATAAGGTAATGCTAAGTGAAATGAACTCCATGTTATGGAAACCATTGTTATATCACAGTTGTAACTACTTTCAACGAGCCATATGTAACTGTAGCCTCTATTATTGATGATCTTCTTGTATCCCCTTCCTGTGGTTGTACCTACACTATCTCTGTATCTTATCTGAGTATATTGGAAACCGGGTATACTGGTATTAGAACTAGGAAATTGGAAGGGAATAACAAAATCGAGAGACACAGGGTAAAAAAAGACAAACAACTATAAACGCAATACTTGCAAAACTGTTTGGTGTAAATGAACTGAACAACTCATGGGGGAGGGGGAAAGCGAAAGAGGGAGGGGGAGGGAGGAATGAGGGACAAGGTAACAAACAGTACAAGAAATGTATCTAATGCCTAATGTATGAAACTGTAACCTCTCTGTAATTCAGTTTAATAATAAAAAATATATAAAAAAGAGAAATGAAAGATAAATAAAACTATACACGACAAATAATATAAAATACTTATGAATATTGAGAATCTACTGGAACAACTGCTCAACATTTAGTTGTTCACAATCTTTTTTTTTAATCAAATATGACTAGGATAAGTCTGTCACATCCATAAAAACACTAAGTGAAATTAATATGCAAACTATTGTGCCCACATGGGATGACATTTTATTAATTTCAATTCAGTGACATAATTGTGCTTTCTAAATTTATAAGTTTTGCAAATGTTATACTGTACATAATGCAATAATTAATAAATATTATTTTAGTAGCAAAAATCTCAACAAAGGTTATTCAACAGGGAACAAAGTCTGAAATTTTAGTCATAAAATAATTTGAATTCAGATGTATATTGCTTGAGCTAATTTTTACAGCTTCTAAACAACGTTGTTCAGGCCAGCTGGCAGTGCCTCCTGCCTGCCACCAGGGAGGATGAAAAAAAAATGGCTCACAGTTAAGAGGTTGGAATAGGCAGAAAAGTTTGTAAGCGCCTTCTCAACCAATAGCTAGGCAAAATGAGACATATTTGTTATTCTAACTATACGGGAGGCTGACACGAAAGGATTGCAAATACAGGCTAGGCCAGCCCAGAAGAAAAACCTAAAAAGTTGCATCTCTACAGAACTTCTGTGTGTGTGTGTGTGGCACATGTCTGTGATCTGACCTGTGAAAAGAAGCCTGAAATAAGGACTAATGTGAAAAGGACTTTTATATACTATATAACCACTCACACATATATATATACATTTACATATATCTATATGTATATATACACATGTATATATATGAATTATAAAGTAATATATAACATATACAAAAAGATTATAAAATAGCAAAAGCAAAACTTACTTGACATTGAGCTACTTAGGAATTAAGACATCTTCACACTGAGGTTAAAGAGAATTGGCCCAAAAACACGTTGTTGTTGTTGTTGTTATTCAGAAGAACATATTTTACAGGTAAGTTAAAAGCAAGAAAATAAACTTATTCTGTTTTGGTACGTTCAACATCACCATTCAATAATCTACCTTACCTAAACTAAATGCAGACACAGGCTATCATCCCTATTTTAGGTAAGAAATGCAAGATAAACACATGCATTACGTAACATGAAAAATTCTTAACTTTCCAGAGTTGTATGTTTCAAAAAGCCCCTCCCTCATTGTTAGAGTGGGGTTAAATTGAATACATGTTCATCTGTTTAGAAGATAAATATATTAAATGTTTAGTATAAGAAAATAAACATAGGAATAATCTTAATGAAGCCTAATAAGCATTTCAGCTTTTTATCATTAAGCTGGAAAATATAAAAGATAACTGCAATGGACATTTCATGACCTCCCAAACATAATTGAACTAAAGAAAGCACAATAATCCAATCTTACTCAGATAGCTTATATGATTTTTAAAGAGAGTACCAGTACAATAGATCTCTCAAAGTGCTCTCCATATAAGCTCAAAAAAGTTATTTTGAAAATTGTCAATACAGCTGGGGTTCTTTTCAAGTGAACTACAGATTACAATGGAATATTGAAGATGCTTCATAATTGATGTAATTCGGAAAACGTAATTTAAACAATATTACTGCAATTATGACTGTTACAATGAAATACATGGAAGCTAGAAACAAACAGGAGCTCACAAAATGCTAATCTGAAATGCATTTTGTGCTCCTTCTTGCTTTGCATTGGTATAACATTATTTGGGGGAGAACACATTTTAAAAAAGCATCACAATATCTGAATAATATAAGAGAAATAGTGATTCAAAAAAGTGAGGCTTTCCAATTTATAAGCCTCAAGAAGCTCAAATTACATTAAGTTACATAAATGAGAGGTGTGCTCTGTCTTGAGAAGGTAACAGCTGGATATAGTGCAGCATCAATGTGCATGTCCATGGGTGGGATGTTCATAATGCTGAAGGGCAAGAGAGAGATGTATTATCTTGGGAAGTGATGTGGATAATTGCTTGTCATTAAACAGCAGAGTAATTGCTGAAGCAAGTTCCCTTGTAACTATTCCACATGAAACTACAACATGCCCTTGGTCTTATTAAACATACATAGTTGTCCCATATAATCTTAGCAAAAAGACAGCATTAATGATGTTTCACACGTAAATGAAGACCATGTATCCATTATTCATTTCAAGAAAACATACCAGAACTCAACATTAATAAAAAAAAAAAGAGACAAAAATCTATTGATTTTTGCATTAGCAAGACCTTGGTTAAGACTTCAGAATCTACTTTTTTTTCTAACCGGCTCAAGGTGTCTGATGAAGTCTACAATGATTTCAAATATCTTCTCATCTTTTGTAAAGCTTTCATGTACAATCAGATATATCCGTAATAATTTCATAATAATCAAAAGTATGAAACATTTATTATACTGCTACAGGCTATTGGGTGATATAAAATACCACTGATGAGTGCCAAAGCACTGGAAAATGTATGAATTTAAGAGTCTGTAAGTATGCCAAGGAAGAAAAAAAAAAGAGACACAAAGGGAGAAAGAGGAAGGGAAAACTGAGGAGTTTATGGAAAAGAAGAAATAAAATTCATGTCCTCAATGTAGCTACAATACAGAAAAATACAAAATGTCAGCCTACATGTAAATATACAAATAAATACTACATTTTACTTTATATGCATATCCCTGCCACAGCCTTCATGGAGCCAAAAGCAGGTTAGGAAAAATTACACTGAATGGAGAAACTAAAAGCATAGAGAGGGGAACCTAAACTAAATCCATTTGTAGAATAAGAAGTGAGACCCTACATGTGAAAAACTGAAGTCAGCAAGGACACAGGAATGAGAAAATAAGCAACAGAGAAAGAACTTGGACAGGCCCACAGAATGTGGAGAGACAACATTTAATGGAGTGTCACTCTGGAGGAAAACAAAGAGTTAAATAAGAAGTTTCTTAAGAAACTATACACATTATAGGAGTAAGAAAAAAGAGGGAATAAATAGAATGTGAACAGAAAAGAAAATTTATATGACAGACTTATGCTTGTTTAAAAGCCATACTACTCAGTAATGAAACACCACTGTTCACACTGACAAAAAAGGGTAGTCATGAACTAAGAATGTAAAAATATCCCAACTCATAGGAAAGAAAAAAAAGCAGCAATATAGCTGGTAACAGTGCCTCACACTTGTAATCCTACCTCAGGAGGCTGAAATCTGAGGATCACAGTCCATAGCCAGCCAGAGTAACAATGTCTACAAGACTCATTCTAGGCTGAGAATAGGGATGTGGCTTAAGTGACAGAGCTCTAGCCTTGAGCACAAAAGCTCTGGATCAGTAGATCAACACCAAAAAAAAAAAAAAGAAAGAAAAAGAAAAAGAAAAAAGAATAACATAAAATGAAACTTGAAAAATGAGAACCCAATGAATTCAGTTCCAAACTTCTACACTCTGACTAAAAACAATATCAAGACAAACAAAACATTCAAAATTGAAGTAAATATCCATAAACTCTTCAGTTTGGTAGGCAAGCAACACTTTGAAACAGAATTAAAAACTAAGAAAAGAACTGGAGGGCTAGAAATTTTTAAAAGAAAGAAATTAAGCAAAGATCAACTGAAGTAACAAAATAATGATAGAAAAACATAATCCCATGAGAAGCAGGAACTGAATTATGTTACTCAAATGTTAATAGTTTTGAAAGAAAATACAATAATGAATGTAAAAAAATAGAATGTCACACATGGAAATAAAATAGAAGAAAACTAAAAGAATCAGAAAAGAGTGGTTGAAATGGAAGACATACAAAAGAAGATCCAAGTTATATATACACTTCTTGAAAAAATAGAGTAACAATAATAATTTGTCATCCTCATTGAATAAACTATTCAAAAACAATATGCCCATATCTACATAGTAAGAGGAGACACTAGTACCAGGGGAAAATCATCTCAGACAATTAACTCAGAGAACTAATTTAGCAGCACTAGTAGACAGCAAATTAGAGGAAAATCTATTAGAGTCTATAGGGAAAACAATCACATTATGTATGAACGCAATAGGGCTCTCTCTGGGCTTGACTTGCCTAACATAATTTTTTCCAAGTCTTTCCATTTCCTTACCAATGTACAATATAATTCTTTCTAATAGATGAAAATTCCATTGTGTATACATACCACATTTTCTTGACCCATTAGTTCACTTAGGGGCATCTGGGCTGATTCCATACCTTGAGTATGGTAAATAGTTCTGCAATAAACATTGTTGTGCTGGTAGCTTTAGTGTATTCTGGTAAATGCTGGGTCACAGGGTAGAAAAACAATCTACAGAATGGAAGAAGACTTTTGCCAGCTGCACATCAGACAATGGCCTGATAACTATAATATACAAAGAACTTAAAAACTTAAACCCTCAAAAAAACCCAACTCAATTAATAAAGAGATTGAGCTTAAAAGAGTCTCTGAAGAAGTCAAAATGGGCAATAGACACATGAAAAAATGCTCAACATCTCTGGCCATAAAGGAAATGCAAACCAAAACTCTGAAATCCCATCTTACCCCAGTTATAAGGACCATTATCATGAAACCAAACGATAATAGATGCTGGAGAGGATGTAGCCAAAGGGATACCTAAGGGAATATAAACTTGTTCAACCACTCTGGAAAGCAGTAGTATGGAGGTTCCTCAAAAAGTGAAAATATGGGCTGGGGATATGGCCTAGTGGCAAGAGTGCCTGCCTCATATACATGAGGCCCTGGGTTCGATTCCCCAGCACCACATATACAGAAAATGGCCAGAAGTGGCGCTGTGGCTCAAGTGGCAGAGTGCTAGCCTTGAGCAAAAAGAAGCCAGGGACAGTGCTCAGGCCCTGAGTCCAAGGCCCTGGACTGGCCAAAAAAAAAAAAAAAAAAAAGTGAAAATATATCTTTAAAAATTCTAACAGTGAAATTTCCAAACTGTGTTGGTTACTGTGGGACATTCACAGATAACATTCCTGAATTTCAACATTTCTAATAAGTATTTTTCATATCCATGCTTATTTTTTGTCATGACTGTCATTATTTTTTATAAGAATCTAAGACTAAAGTTCAGCCATCCACGCTGATCTTTGTTTTAGTGTAACTAAAGTAAATCATATCAGGGTTAAGTGGGGAGTAGATATTCTGAGTAATCAGTTGTTTTAATAAAAAAAATTGAAGGACAAATTATGAGTCACATAAATTTAACACATACACAACAGTAAAATTTGATGAGGAATAACATATTTTCTTTAGTAAGTCAGAATTAGTTGCAGGAACTTACAGCATACATGAAGTAAAGAAAGTCGCTTATCATTCACTCAGGCACTGTAGTTTCTGATTCTGGTTATAAGTTTAGTAATATAATGCTAATACAATTTCACCAAGTTCTGTGAAATACTGTGAGTTTTGATATATGGACAAAGAAATTCTGCTTGGAAATGCTTTTCATTTATTAATAAGAGAGAAATAGCAATAGGACTGATTCCACATTCTGGTTCCTTTGTCACAAAATTGTGTATGCTTATATGCATGCACACATGTACACTCATGCACATGTTTCAGGAAAATTTGGGGTTGGTAACAAGGTTTCCCAATGATAAATTCAATCAATATGACTATTTGCCTTGAACCTCCAGAATATTATCCCAGAAATCAACGACTACCTTTTTTCTTGATCCCAGTTCACTAGAGGTGAGTTTCTCTGGATTTTATTTGTATAAATGATTCTTCCTTCAAACTAAATTACCATAAAAACACTTACCACAAAGGAAATTGCTAACAAAATCATTATCTACCTCAGTACAAGCTAATGTTATTACTTTCAGGAAACAGAAGCAACTGAATTATATAATAGAAATATTAGTTTAAAAGGTCACTGGATGTCAGAATGTATTGTTTTATAGCAGTCTTCTGAGACACTGTTCATCAGAAATTATAGTGCTTGGAACACTGAGTTCAATGCCATGATCCAGCAGATCTCTTTTCTTCCCAGGTCATTTAGCACCAGTCATGCAGCTCTGGAAGAGGATACTTATTCTCACTCTGAAATGTATCCTTTCTCTTACAAGGAAGAAAAATTAAAGAGGGTCAACTAATTGTGTCTTTGCTAACATATATAAACCTTCTCTTTATTATGCATCTACTTCCCTACATTAATATACAGAAATAGATCCAGATATTGGTTCTAGAAAGGAACCACCATAGTGTTACAACCTCATTTTAGAAAGATAAACTGCTCTCAACTAGACAGAAGCTACTCAGTATAACTGAACATGAAACAAAGATGTGAAAAACTGTGATATTCTCATACTTTTACCTCATTTAAATATATCAGCTAAACTTAATTTTGGATCAACGCTTGCATGGTAAAAGAATTTTGGTGAAAATTGAATCATTTAGTTTTCAATATTCCAAGGCTGTGTGAGTGAAATATCATGCAAACACCATATGAACATATAGAGACCTGAATACAACAACATAGCAAAAGAACTAGAATGGAATTATAAAGCCATTTTTTATGGCTATTCAGTCCTAGAAAGTGAACTCAGGACATACCTAACAGTTCCTAACCTTCTTTTACTCAAGGCTAGTGCTCTACCATTTGAGCCATAGCTCCAATTCCTTTTTTTTTTTTTTAATTTAGTGAAAATAGAAAGTCTCAAAGACTTCCTACCAAGGCTGACTTCAATCTACAATCCTCAGATCTCAGCCTCCTGAGTACCTAAGATTACAGGCATGAGTCACTAGCATCTGGCTAGGCAATTATATCTATCACAGTAATATCAATTCTATGTAGATCACATATACAACCATTCTACATACATAACACTGTACATTGGCACAGTTCACAATCTGAAACACATTAAATGTAAACAAGAAGGAGGAGTAATTGGGAAAATAAAGAAACATTACTGGTTGTCAAATGAACTAAAATCTGAAAGTTTTCTTTTCCTGAATTCAATATTAATTTTTTCAGTATACATAGGGCAAAAAAATTACCATTGAGCAAATATATTCCTGGAACGTTTGAATCTTTTGTTCTGTTACATATCTCTTTGTACTCAAGATGAGAGCTGAGAGATAATATACTTAGCCATTGAACTTTTTTCCTATCAAAGGGAAAATCTGAGATAAAAAGAAAAGAATCGAAGACATTATTCTAGTTGGTTTTAAAAAAACAAAGTAATTATATCCTAGTTTGAATTCTTAGGAATTAAAACTGCCTGTCTCAGTCAACATGATCATTATTTCTTCAATGATGAACCTGGTTTTCATATTTTACAATATAGACTATAATAGGACTACTTTGGGAAACTTTTTTAATGTACCCCCTAGAAGAAAATATGCATGGATTTTTCCATAATTCCATTACTAGATACAATTTAAAATAAATTCATATATGTACAGGAAAGGGGAAGTGTCATCTGCAGTAGTCCAAAGCTGGAGAAAACCCAAATGTCTATCAGCAACAGAATGGAAATATAAACTGTGGAATCGTTTTGCATAGGAATACTACATAGCAATTACACTGAACATCTGCTACACACAGTGAGAATAAACCAACCTACAAAACAGTGACTGAAAGAAGCCAGACACAAAAGAGTGCTGACTGTATAATTCAATTTATACACAATTCAAAAACATGCAGGACTAATCTATGGAGACAATGATCATCTGGGTAATGTAAATGACAGGAATAGAATATGAGAAGGTGATGTTCGTTTTTATTGATTTGGAGGACTTGGGAAAATCTCACCAAGCTGTACTACTAAAACATACACGTTTCTGTTCACATGCCATACTTCAATTTAAAATGTTCACTGAAAACATGAAATATTTGTTATAATTTTCTGAGATTACTTCTTAAGTAATGGATTCAGTATACCTAGATTCTAAGGAGAAACCTCTTAATGTGTTCATCTGGACATAGCTATTGAGCTATTTTAATCTTCTTCTAGGACTATCCTAGATAATGATAATTGAAATGAACTGCAAGTTATGGAAACAAGTGGTTTATTATTGTTATTTTCAAGGTACCATGTGAAATTATGCCCTTCTCTTTTGTCTTTCTGTCTGGTGGTTTAACCCCTGATGTACTGTAACTGATTTTAATACCCTGGATATTGTATATATGTGTATTGGAACTAGGGAAAGGAAAGGGAATACCAAAATTGAGAGACAAAGGATAAAAAGGCAAACCAATGCAACAGCAATACTTACAAAACTATATGGTACAAACCAACTATACACCTAATGGGAGGGGAGAAAAATGGGAGGAGGGAGGGTGGGAGAAATGAGGGAAGAAGTAGTAACAAGTTGGATAAGAAATGTACTCACTGCCTTACATATGAAACTGTAACCCCTCTATACATCAGTTTGACAATAAAGAAATGGAAAAAAGATTTAAAAAATAAAGAGAAATCTACTGCTTACTAGTTTTGTGATCTTTAACAAAATTAACATCTAAGTGGCAAGTCTGGCCAGAAATAAGTTGCACAGAAGCCTAAACATTTTTGTGAGCACATTTAGTGATCAAGTCTCTAGTCTGAGCCACAGTACCATACAAAAAGGTATTAAATCACTTGTATTCAAGTAACAATATTTATTTTGCTCCTACTATATACAGGACATTGTTCTAAGCACCTGTTCCTCATAGTAAGAAAAATAGAAAATATACAACAAACAACATAGTTGAATGAATGATGTAAAATTCAGTGTTAGAAAGATGGACACACATATTTGCACTCACAAATAGACACACACACACATACACACACACAAACACCAAATGAAATTTTCAATCCAGTTTGAATACAGAGGGGAATACAAACACACATAAATACAGAGGGGAAACTAGCTTGAAACAACTATTTCATTATGCTTAGAAGTAAAACTATTCCCAGAGTTACTATTGCTCATAAATCTTCACAAATAAGCTTTGATAACATAAGAAATATTTAAACATATCCTGAATCCACAGAGAACAGAGCTAGAAGCAAAAAGGTGGGGTTTTTTTCCAAAGGAAAAGATTAATATATAGCATTTAAGAAAGCGCTTTTAAAAAAACCAAAACATTTTTAAGTGTTAAAGAGAGATTTGATAATGGATTGTGGAATAGACATAAATTTTGTATTGAGAAGGAATTTAGATTCATCTTGTAACACCTTGCTCTCTTAAGGCATAAATTAGGACCCAGAAGAATTTCGTGAAAATACTGCCAAGGACATTCCCATAAGGACCCAGGGGACTTCTCATTAGGATCCACCTCTTAAAGGTGTCACCACATGTCATATAACCACATAAGGGACCAAGCTTCCAACATAAGAAACTTTTAGGGACAAATTGTGTTCAAACCATAATACTGGACATACACTTAAATTTCAAAATTCATAGTGACCTTAGAAAATATTATTTGACTTTTTCAACTTCATTATATTTTTTGGAAAAGAGAAGAACTTCTTCTTTGTATGGTACAACCGTTCACTTAACTGATCAAACTAGAAAATTGGCTGGCTATGATCTGTTTCCTCTCTCTCCTTCAACCATTACAGCACAACCAAATGTACACTCAAAAAGTCTTAATAACAACAGTACAAGAAATGTATCCAATGCCTAACGTATGAAACTGTAACCTCTATGTACATCAGTTTTATAATAAAAACTTAAAAAAGTCTTAATAAAACCAAAAAGTCTACATATGTGCCTCCCAAGATATATTTCAATCCTTTTCATCTTTTCTTCTGTCTCCATAGTAATTCACTTTCTCTCCTAGGTTTCTTAAGTATATAATTTCTATTCTTGCCCCTTGTACACTTTATTTTAACCATAGAGGAATCTGATGATAGACTCCATTATACTGTCACTCTATATAAAAATCTCTTTCTACTAGGACTATCCTAGATGTATACTAATTATTCCCAACGAGGCAAACCAAAGAGTCTGTTTCTTTGGGTCTGGCTCACTTCACTTAGTATGATTTTTTCCAAGTCCTCCATTTTCTTACTAATGGGTCAATGTCATTCTTTCTGATAGAGGCATATAATTTCATTGTGTATTTGTACCACATTTTCTTGACCCACTCATCTACTGAGAGGCATCTGGGTTGGTTCCATATTTTACTGATGACAAATTGTGCTGTGATGGACACAGTTTGCTGGTGGTTTTAGTGTGGTTTTGCTTGTAATCTTTTGGGTAGATACCTAAAAATGGGGCTGCCAGCACATCTAGAATAGTCTTAGCAGAAGATCACAATAGCTATGTCCATATGAACACATAAGATGATGCTAAGCGAAATGAACTCCAAGTTATGGAAACAAGTGATTTATCACTGTTGTTATTTTCAACATACCATGTGAAATTATGTCCTTTTTCTTTTGTCTTTCTTTCTGGTAGTTTAACCCCTGATGTTACTGTAACTGACTTTGGTACCCTGGATATTGTATATATGTGTATTGGAACTAGGGAATGGAAAGAGAATACCAAAATCAAGAGGCAAAGGATAAAAAGACAAACCAGTGCAACAGTAATACTTACAAAACTATATGGTGTAAACCAACTGTACAACTCATGGGGGAGAGGGAACTGGATAGAGGGGGAGGCAGGGGAAAAATGAGGGAGGAGGTAATAAGTTGGATAAGAAATGTACTCACTGCCTTACATATGAAACTGTAAACCCTCTATACATCACTTTGACAATAAAGACATTAAAAAAAAATCTCTCTGTATGTCTTCCTACTTCCCTCCTAATGATCAAGCCCCACCATACCAATCTCTCCAAACCTACCTCCTTCAGCTATGGCCTAGTGAAGCACCAGTCATACTGATGTCCTTCCAGGTTTTGAAACATGCTGAGTTGTTTGTTTTTTTTTTAATATTGTTCAGCGCTTTCACAGATGCTGTTCACTTTCCCTAGCAGAGTGCACTCTTTGTAAGGCTGCTTCTTTTGCTTCCTTCCATTTCACTAAAATAGTTCTTAAGAGAGACTTCTGTGAGCACTGTATTTAAATTGAAACCTCAGCCTTCCTTCTTGCTACTCTCATCACTGATTTCTTTTTCTCCCTGATCTTTAACATATTCTCAATGTGCAAAGCAATCAAGGTAACAGGAAAGAAGCAAAAGGAATGTGTGCAAAACCATGTACATGGTTCTGGTGTGACGTTTCTTATTTTCTTAAATCCCAACCTCAATACAGACACATATTAGTAGAGCTAAGGGGGGGGGGGGGGCGGGGTAGGATGCCCTCTATTCAGAAGATAGTTTATCTATTAGTTACCATAATGTAAGATAGATATAAACAAGTTTATAAGAGTAGATGGCTATTGAATTAGAATACCAAATAGGAACATGGAGAAAGAAAAAATAAAATACTTGGTAAGGGTACAAAGTTATGAAAGAGAAGTGTCAACTAAAGGCACCAGAAAGATAACGCCCAAATATGGCTCTGGAGGAGAAAACAGAAAAAAACATTTGTACCCCCAAAACCCAGGAATTTAACTCAGGGCTATAAAAGAAATAAAATTGATGATAGAGATAGTAGTAAGTACAAACTGACAATTTCACATTCAGTTTCTATGGTACGTTGCTGAACAGAAATATTAAGCATGGAAATTGTCACCCTCTCATAGGATCACATGATTCATATGGAACCATTTTAAGATTCAATCAATTTCCTTACAATTCCTACGAAAGGCACATATTGCTAAATATGTAATATTCCTAATTTATGGCTAGGTAAAAATGCCAAGTAGATGGACTTTTCCAGCAAGCTATTTTGGTTTTGCTTCATTAGAAAGCTCAAAGCACTCAGGTTCTTTTTATGTGGTCACCTAGGGCACAATTTGCTACCTACCACTCTGCAATAAGCAGCTGTTTGCAATAATCCCCGTGTTGCAGACAGCATTAGACTCTCTCCTGGGGTTTACAGGATGTTGATTCCTAAAGGCCAGATTTTACACTTTGGGGAAATATAAAAGACAGCAAGCAACTACAGAGGGAGGGAAAAAAGGTATGATATTTGATTATTTGAAGACTGCAATATATTACAGGAATCAGTTACCACAGAAACTGTGATCTGTAAATGGCCCAGGTGGAATATGCTAGAAAATAACATGTTGTGCAGAAATTGAGTTAAACATCAGAGGAGGGGCATCAGAGAGTTTAACTGGTTTAACTTTGGACAGTGGTGAAGAGATATAATTCTCTATTCAAAGCACTAACACCCCATCAAATAAATGTGGCCAGAGACATCACCAGAATGATCACAATATTAGACAGGTTACTTTAGGGCAGCCCTGTTAAATAATTTTTTATACTGATTGAAAATTTGTACTTACCATCTTATGTACTCTAAAACCAACAGAACAAATATAATTGATTTTCTGGATTCCTACAAAGACTTGGAAACTACTATTACTTACCCTCATGCCTGTTTTATTTTGTCTTGAGAAATGCATACTAGAAGGTTATGCTGTTTGTGACAAGATCAGGAATTGGACTCATGTCCACTCCAAGGCCTTGCCTTAACCTCTTTGTCTTAGACAATTTTAGGGGGGACCCAGGAAGAGGGGATAAGGAAAAGAGAGGCTACTAAACAGCTGTTAGGCCTAAATTCTGTTGTTTAATATATGAACTGATCTATGTATCCGAGTTTTATATGGGATTGATATACAACATAGATTTCTCTTCAAGTCACTAAAAAAAATAGGAAAAAGTATGAACTTACCTTAGACTTGTGAAGCCAATGAATTTTTAAGTGATAGAATTGCACTTATTCTAAGGCAATTTTTGGAAAAGAATCCTCTAAAAGTAAATATGAATAAGCATAAAGCCACACTGGAGACTGAGAATGGTAGTGTAAATCTTATAACAGGGAAGTGAGTCATGAAAGGAATCTGGCTAGATTAGGAATATGGTTATGGAACCGAATATGGATTCAGGAAAGATTTAAAATGCAGACCTGGTGCTACATGGAAATGATTTAGATTTGTAAGTTCAAGTATGGCAGTGGTTTGGGGCATGGTTCTTGTCATAGGGCAGAATTTGAATTCCACTTTCATCACTTTATTTAAAAATGTGTGAATGAAGCTAGGATTTAGTTTCTGTAATAGGCAGTTTCTAAATATTGTATATGTGTTCAGCAGAATTAGGGAACAGAAGGGAAACATCAAAATGGTGAGACAAAGGACAAAGGACAAACCAAGGCAACAGTGATACTTATAATACAATATGTTGAAAACTAACTGTACAACTGGGGGTAGGGACTGGAGAGTAGGCAAAGTGAGAGAAAAATGAGGGAGGAGGTAACAAGTTTCAAAAGAAATAAACTCACTACCTTATGTATGTAACTGTAAACCCCTCTGAACATCACTTTGACAATAAAATAAAATTTAAAAAAAAAAAAGAATCCTAACTTCTGCCCCAGAAACTTCAGAGCAGACCTACCTACAGAGCAGAGAATTCAGGACTGCCTCTGGTCTGGGGCCCAAGTTAATCAGAAAAGGACCTGGAGCAGGACAAGCCTCAAGTAGGACCCTTTTTAAGGAGGCAGGAAAAAGGTAAAGATAGATACAAGTGAGTCTGTCATAGGAAACTGAGCCATCTTCTCTCCAATATTTTCTCATTAACTTATAGCCAACTGCAAGAGAGCAGTCGGGGGAGGTTGAAGAGCAAGAAGTAGGACAGTGAAAATTAAGAGTAACATTTGGGGAAACTGGGAGAGTGACAGAAAAACAAAAGATCTTCCTACACAAAGCTTTTACTCAGCATTCAAGGCCCCATTCAGTTCTCCAGTTTTGTGTGTCAGAAGCTAAATAAAATTTTCTAATGGCTAGTGGATGGAGGAAGGATGAACAAATAAAAAAAATCTAATGGACAACAGCTCAAATGAATCTGCTTACCAATTAAAGTCACTTTGAAATCACTTTTAGGACCCAGGCCTAAACTCCAGAATTTCAACATGTCTGGTCCAGCCACTTGCCCCTGTCTTCCATATAGAGACATGGTGAAGGGGAACAGCTGGTCATTAAATACCTGACAGGCAGTCCAATCCTTTCTGTATTCCAAGGTGGCCTTAAAGTGACTGCAAGACAGAATGGCTTAAGGCAAAGGACATATATACAAACTGGAAGAGGATAGGATGCCTAACTTATCCTGTTCTTAGTTGTTTACTCAAGCAAAAAAGTAAGTGTTCCTCTCAAAAACAACTACCAGGCCTCTGTTACAATCGCTTCCATAGGTGTGTGTATATGTACATACATGTGATCGTATATATGTGTGCTCCCCAATAGCATTATTAGTATCTTTTAACAAACTAGATTTGTGAGAATGGCACTCAGGAAACATTTTGTTACAAATGGTAATTCCCTATCTGTTCTTACAGAAAATGAGCCTCTGTCATTTAGTTGACTATAGCATACAAAGATTTCTATATCAGAAACCAAAGAAAGCTTATTGTTCTTTCTTATGGTACATATCATAAACTCCTAAGGAATTTTCCAGCATGCACTTAAACTAGCAAAGAAATATTTTCTTCATCAAAAATCCTTTCAAGTATGTATTTCCTTCCCAAGTAGTCTGAAATTTTGCACTGGTTAATTCTTAATAAGCTTAGGCTTCTATGCTGAACACTTTCTATTTCCAGATACAGTTTTCCTGAAATTTTAGTTATTTGCAAAAGATTGACATATGAGCTAAGACTAGATTACCAAAACAAAAAGCCTCACAGAGTTAGTTACAGAAAAAATTTAATAACATGAAAACATAAGATTAGTACTTCAATACTATTTTTTCTAAAAATTTGGAGAAACAAAAAGATAAGCAAGATTTATTCCTAATATTAAAAACAATAAAAATAATAACATAAAAATAATATGACAAATCAGAAAAATGCTAAGTATTGGGTTAGCAACTGAAAGGAATAAAATATTATTTCCATCCTCCAGGAATTTTCCAGATAAGTCAGATGATATGTAAGTGAAAGAAAAAAAAAAACTAGTTTGAAGAGTTTTGAACAAGAAATCAACAAATATAGCTACTTAACATATATCAGGTGCCCGCGTCTTTACATTTCAAATGTTAAATGTCAGTTCTTCACTCTAGAGTTTAATAATACAATTAAGTACTCCTTGGTTTTTATAAAGCTCTAACAGACTTTTCTAATCAGGTGTTAAAACATCAATAAATGATTATCTGCAAGGATTTGGAAAAAAAATGAGAATGAGAAAGGTAGTCCTGATCTTACACAATTATTCTTCATAAATAATCACAGCTACAGCAGAAGATTTTTATCAGAAGTGTCACACTGATTATAAAGAGAATTCTGTACTTGCAAAACTGTTTGGTGTAAGTGAACTGAACACCTCAGGGGGGGAAGGGAAAGGGGGAGGAGGGAGGGGAGTATGAGGGACAAGGTAACAAACAGTACAAGAAATGTATCCAATGCCTAACATATGAAACTGTAACCTCTCTGTACATCAGTTTGATAATAAAAATTTGAAGAAAAAAAAAGAGAATTCTGTCCAGCCTCATTACATTGACTACTTCACTCGATTTTCATGAGTTTGTCTTACATGAAAATAAACTCTAATTACTTTTCTAAAAGTCACCCAAAACATTGAACTAACAATGGTATAAAGCCTTAAATTTATTAGCCTTTGGATCTGTTGTTTGTTTGGGTTTTTGTTGGGGGGGGGGTGGTATGTTTGTTGTTTGTTTGTGCCTGTACTAGGGCTTGATCTCAAAGGCTCAGCATTGTCCATAGCTTTTTGGCTCAAATCTAGTGCTCTACCACTTGAGCTCCACTTCTAACTTTTTGGCAGTTAATGGGAAATAAGTGTCTCATGAATTTCTCTGCCTGGGCTGGCTTCAAAGGTGGCTCCTCAGATCTCAGCATCCTGAGTCTAGGATTACAAGAGTGAGCCACCAGTGCCCAGCTTGGATCTGCTCTTAATTGTGTCCACTCTACACTAATTTCTCAGAGTTTCCATTTACTTAGACCAGAGCAATAAGCACTGTAATTGTTAAAGATTATAATAAATGTGAAAATTGGACTATACAGATTCTGTCACTACATTCAATATTATTAGGTTAGATTGTCAACTATTACCGTGTAATAAATAAAAGGTAAAACCAGAATTGATGAAGAAATCATAATCTTAAATTTCCCAATAAAAGGCTGATATTGACTTTGATATAAAACTAAAAGTGTAATACATTTTCCTCAATTCATTACTACATACATACTGGGAAATGGTATCTTTTTTAAAAAAAAATTCATTATCAAACTGATGTACAGAGAGGTTACAGTTTCATATGTTAGGCACTGGATACATTTCTTTTTTTTCAAATTTTTATTATCAAGGTGATGTACAGAGAAGTTACAGTTTCATATGTTAGGCACTGGATACATTTCTTGTACTGTTTGTTACCTCCTCCCTCATTCCCCCTCCCCCCTCCCTCTTTCCCTTCACCCCCCCCCATGAACTGTTCAGTTCATTTATATCAAACAGTTTTGAAAGTATTGCTTTTGTAGTTGTTTTTCTTTTTTTTTACCCTGTGTCTCTCGATTTTGGTATTCCTTTTCAATTTCCTAGTTCTAATACGAGTATACATGGTTTCCAATATACTCAGATAAGATACAGAGATAGTGTAGGTACAACCACAGGAAGGGGATACAAGAAGATCAATAATAGAAGCTACAGTTACACATAGCACGTTGAAAGTAGTTACCACAGGGATATAACTATTGTTTCCATACATGGAGTTCATTTCACTTAGCATTATTTTATGTGTTCATAAGGGTATAGCTATTGGGCTCTTGTGATCTTCTGCTGTGACTTGCCTAAACCTGTGCTAATTATCCCCTATAAGGGAGACCACAGAGTCCATGTTCCTTTGGGTCTGGCTCAACTGGATCAGGAAAATGTGGTACATATACACAATGGAATTTTATGCCTCTATCAGAAAGAATGGCATTGCCCCATTTGTAAGGAAATGAAAGGACTTGGAAAATGGTATCTTGTATTCTCCAACCCATTATATCAATCTGAATGAGGCTGGCATGATGTTGCTTTTTTCCCAAGTACTGCACTGGAGATACCTCCCAATTCAAAAAGATAATCAGAAATAAGTGCAATTCATCGCCAACATCATTTTATCACTAAGCTGTACTTTCAGCCCTGATAAACTTAGTCCTTATTGACACATGCAAATTTCAAGTGAAAACCACAAAAAAGTTAAATGTGACTACAAATACAGAGAATAACAAAAAAGGGGGCAAACTTTTAATATTGCATTATTATGTTGAACTACCAGTGACGCATTCAAAATGAATAAATACAGGCATACTGTCCATCTCAGTTAAACACATGTTGTACCACACATAAGAATATGTATCCCTTTAGATACATTTACCACTGTATTTCAAGATAGCTGCCACATATTGTGAAAATGTTTCCTGTATGATTTATTAATATAAAACAAAATCTGATTAGGCTACAACTTCTCAGCAAATGATGCTTGTTTACCTAACAATGGTTTTATTTCAATAGAATGGCACTTGCAAGAAATATTTTTTCTGTATTTTTTATTTTGTATCAACCTATTTCCCATTAAAACAATAAATATACCCACAGAAGCAGGACGTATGAGTAAAAGGTTTATGCACAACCATATTAGGAATTGTGGCATACACACCTGAGGCATTACAAAGCCTCCCACAACAGTAATGCCTGGCAAGATATTATAAAACTTTTTTAATAATTTTTATTGTCAAACTGATGTACAGAGAGGTTACAGTTTCATACATTAGGCATTGGATACATTTCTTGTACTGTTTGTTACCTCCTCCCTCATCCCCTTTCCCTTCCCCCCCACCATGAGTTGTTCAGTTCGTTTACACCAAACAGTTTTGCAAGTATTGCTTTTGTAGTTGTTTGTCTTTTTTACCCTGTGTCTCACGATTTTGGTATTCCTTTTCAGTTTCCTAGTTCAAATACCAGTATACACAGTTTCTGTTTTTAAAAATCGTGTATTCACACAGAATGAAAGTGAGAAAGACCTAGAAGTGTATGTTAGCAGAGAAAATGCAAAATATATAAAAGAATTCAGAATATTTGGTAGAGGGAAATATAACACTTGATGAATGACTAGTTCAAAATTGCCAGGGGAAGACAGACTTCTATGTCTATAACAGGATACATGTGTAAGGTTGTTCATTTTATTTCAAAAAAGAAAACCTTACAAACTTTGAAAAAAGACTAAGGAGAAAAGAAAATTATATTATATCCATACAGATGGCCCTTAGCACACCTAGAATCAAACTAAAACTTACCGATTAACCTAGGTACCTCTGCATATGTCTATATGTCTATGTCTATAACAGGATACATGTGTAAAGTTGTTCATTTTATTTCAAAAAAGAAAACCTTACAAACTTTGAAAAAAGACTAAGGAGAAAAGAAAATTACATTATATCCATACAGATGGTCCTTAGCACACCTAGAATGAAACTAAAACTTACCAATTAACCTAGGTACCTTTGCATAGGCACAGCATATAATGGACATGAATATATATTATCTCTAATCTTCATGAGTTCTTACAAGTTAAACATTACTTTTATAAATTAAAATGTAAAACTCAGAAAATCTTAAAAACATAGTCAGTATCACTCAGCAAATAGTAGGACTCTAATCTCTACATTTAACTTCTATTCTTCAATCCAGGTGTTAGTCCAACTATTTAGAGGAAGGAACTCCTGACATTTAAAAAATATATATTGAGGCTGGGCTCTGGTGACTCATGCTACTAGCTACTCAGGAGGCTGGGATCTGAGAATCAAGGTTTAAAGCCAGCCCAGGCAGGAAAATCCATGAGACCCTTATCTCCAATTACCCACTAGAAAACCAGAAGTGATAGTGTGGCTTGAAGTGGTAGAATGCTAAGCAAAAAACCTCAAGAGACAGTGCTCAGGCCGTGAGTTCAAGCCCTATGACAGAAACATATAAATATATACATATGTGTGTACATATATATGTACATGTATATATGTATATATACATACATGTATACATGTATATATGCATATACATGTACATATATATTGAATATACCCATACACATATGTATATATACATATATAATTTTATATGAGAAGCTAAATGGGAAAGTTTAAGAATTAATTCATTTAGAAGTAACAATAATCTCACTCTTTTATAAATAACATTTCTGCATAAAATAAGTATGTTTACCCTAAAACTGGTTAAAAAAAAGGTAGTTTACATTATCACAGATCTCTCTAGCTTAATAGAAAGGAGAATATTTTGTATCTGCTTTTAAATTTACTGTAATGTTTCAGAAAAACAGAAAATGAGAAAAAAATATTAAAAATTTTAGTATAATTTTCCCTCAAAACTGGTGTTCTCCTAAAATAATCTGGTGATATCCTAAAATACTCTCAGGATTCTCTCATCCACATACTGAGAATTACATTTCTAAAGAACATTATTGATACTGTGTGTACATTATTTCACAAAATATACATTCACAAAGTTTGTGTTTTACAAAGGAACTTATCACTCACTTCTTCAGCTTCTGTTCTACCTCATATCAGTAAACATAATCATTCATAGATAAACATATCACTTTTGGGTTTCTTCACTAATTTCTAAAGAGACTCCAGTTTATCTTAAGAAATGTACAAGATTTTATCAAAGTAAACAAAAGGCATTCTTAAAAATGAAGAGATATCAGTCAGGTGACAAAAATGATATACTTGTCAGGTGCCTGTGGCTTACACACATAACCCTAGCCACTCAGAAGACTGAGATCTGATAACAAAGGTTCAGAGTTAGCCCAGGCAGACAAATCGTCAAATTCTTATACCCAAATAACTAAAATAAAGCTGGAAGTGGAAGTATGGCTCAAATGGTAGATTTCCAGCCTCAAATAAAAAAGCAAAGCAAGAGCATGAGGCCTTCATTTCAAGCTATATTACTGTCAAAAATAATAAAAATCTATACCTTATAGTGAACCAAACATTTCAGCAGAGTAAACAAAACTACATAGGTACTGGGACAAAATATTAGAGGATAAGGAAAAGTAGAAAAAATCAGAAAGAGGCTCGGTTAAAGAAACATTGATGCTGTTGGCATCAATGAAAACATTTTGTGAATTTCTAGTGAATGTGTTATATTATCAAAACAAGATAATTCCCTTTAGTTTTCAATTTTGAAATTTTTATTCAGAGCATGCATGCCTCTGTGGTTTAGGTCCTCAGCATCAAAACAACAAAATATTTCCCCTTAAAAACAGAAAAACAGGGCTGTAAGCATGGAACCAAGTATATAACCATTAGTAAATATTCTAGGTTTGCCACTATGAAGCACTGAGTTCAAACGCTCCCCCAATCAAGCCCATCCCAAAATGGGAACAAAAAAAAATTTAAGGGAGAAATAGAATATAAAACCTTCCTATGATGTGATAAGATATAAAAAAAATATTGTTCATGTCAGTCACTTGACTTTTCACCTATATACCAACACAATCCATATCCTACTTTACTTCTGCAAAATGATATAAATGTACTCAAAAGCTTTTCTCCTTTTCCTTTTCTTTTCTTTTCTTTTCTTCTTTTTCTTTCTTTTTTTTTTTTTTGTGCTGGTACTGGGGCTTGAACTCAAAATCTGGATGCTGTCTTTGAGCTCTTGAGCTCAAGGCTAGAGCTCTACCACTTAAGCCACAGATTGAATTCCAGCATTTTTCTTTTTTCTTTTTTTCCAGTGGTTAATTGGAGTCTCACAGACTTTCTGCCCAGAATGGCTTTGAACAGGAATCCTCAAAGCTCCTACTAAGTAGCAAGGACTACAGGAATAAGCAATTGGTGTCTAGCTTCAAAGCCATTTTTTAAATTAAGGAGAACATACATGCATATAATGTGATCTCTTTTTATTTTACTTTGTACTTCAAATATTAGTGCTTTAGCTTGGCTAACGGTACTGTCTAAGTTATTCTTCTACCAATAAGCTTTTATTTGCAAGTATGTCAAAACAGAAAGTCTGTTACAAAAATCCTATGATTGTTAAAATATTTTGTCTCATTATATAAAGATTATCTGAAAAACAAATTCCAAAGGATACTAATTAAGCTACAGGAAATCCCAAAGTGGCATAATTCAGAAAATTAGTTATATAAATACAGACACCATACATACAAAACATATACAAATCTATTACAATTCATTATAAAACTGTGTTGGATGACATGTAATCAGCTAAAAAATGAATTAGCAAACTCAAGATTCCCTTTGAAAGTAGTAAATTCAATGCACTCAACATGGCCAACATGATATCAACATGATATCCAGTGCCTGAATGTATGCTTCTTAACAAAAGAATTTCCACATTAGCAATGTTATTTAAGAGAAAATCAGTTAATTTTATAGATTAACTAAACTAAAACTCTTTACGAAAATATAAAGAAGAGAGGAAATTAGACATTTCAATAGATTATCTCTTGGGAAGATCAGAAAGGCATCCACATATATGGCAGAAGAGGATTAGCAACTGGAACATCTTCACAACTGCCATGGATTAATCACTAACCACTTCGAGAAAATGTAGACTGACCCACTGCAGTGTTTAAAGATCTTTTGATTAAATTTGTACATCTCTGTCTTTCTATTGTAACTGTCAATCTATAATACAGATTTAAAAACCATCTTTTAAAGTATGATAGACCAATAATCCCTTGTAGGCAGCAAGTTTAGATGCTAGTTAAACAATGAATTTTTTCCCCAACAATAACAATTTTCTTTAATTTACTAAACCTCAACACACAGCATGAAACATAATTTCCTTGTAAGCAACTATAAAGTAGAATTAACTGTACTCAAATGACTATGAAATTAAGTCAGCCATATCAGATTAAGATGACCATAAATGCAGTTTAAAAACATGCTAATTTACATAGCCCCCAAACCATGTTTAATTGCCACATTAAAAATCTTAAATGCATTCCATTCAGATGCTGGTCTGTCCTTTTACAACTTGGAATACTGTCAAGTGAATTAACTTGTTTTGCCTAACTGTTGCATTTGTTTCATTTATACTGCAGAAGCATTTAAGAGCTCTACCTATTATGCTGAAATATTTTATTAACAACTTCCTATAATTAAATCCATCAACTGGTTTTTATGAGGTAAACAATATATATAAATATATATATTCTTTTAATATTAAGCAACATGAGTCATCATTAAGAATTGATTGATCCATGGAGCGAGGGTGGGAGAAAAATGAAGAAGGGGGTAACAAGTTAGACAAGAAATGCACTCACGGGCTGGGGATATGGCCTAGTGGCAAGAGAGCTTGCCTTGTATACATGAGGCCCTGGGTTCGATTCCCCAGCACCACATATACAGAAAACGGCCAGAAGTGGCGCTGTGGCTCAAGTGGCAGAGTGCTAGCCTTGAGCAAAAGGAAGCCAGGGACAGTGCTCAGGCCCTGAGTCCAAGGCCCAGGGCTGGCCCAAAAAACAAAAGAAAAAGAAATGCACTCACTACCTTGCATAGGTAACTGTAACTTCTCTGTACATCACATTGACAATAAAATTTTAAAAATAAAACATAAAAGAATTGAGATAAATTTACCCACATATATAAATGCTGTTGTCCATTAATTTTACTATGGTTCCTTATACTATGTGGAACATAATCACCTTCCCATGGACAAAAACTCAGAAAACCAAGAGCACTTGCCAATAGTAGCCAGTAGCAACTAATTTGGGTTTACTATTATCACTGTTACTCCATGCCCACTCCACCCCACCACCCATACACACTGGTCTCTGAAAGTACAAAGACTCTTTGGATACCCTAACTCCGATCTGGAAACTCAACTCCCACCAAGGTGCATCATTCCTGCACTGGCTACAGCATATATAACCATTTTGCTATGCCCTCAGGTACCTGACTATCTACAAACTATTTGTAGACTCCCAGGATGTTTGAATTTGGACTACTCTACTATTTATTTACTCAGATGCATTATCTTACTTCTCTCTATGCCCTACTCCCCCCAAAGATTAGGATACCACCAGGAGGTAAGGATAAATTACCCAGATATATTGGCAACTCCAAGAGTTAATGAAAAGTTTTTTTTTCTTAGTATACTATATGGAATCTTCAAGAAGCAGCAATGCACAGGATAGAAGGTAGTCGATTCTGATCTGCCCATGGGGGAAATAAAACACAAAGAATAAAAATGTTTTTTGATTCCTCCATAACACAGGTATCTTTGGTTACCATAATGGCCCTCTAAAATGCACACTAGGCAGCAAAGCAAGAATGATCTAGACTGACCTACTTCAATATGTATATATACTGGAGTAATGAAAGGCTCAGCTAACCAAAGTCACTAAATTACCTGCACCCTCAGGAGAACCATTCACAGGTTCAGGTTTACTTTTCACACTTAAACTGAAATCTTCCAGTGACTTCAGAAAATGACAAATAGCATAAGGTCTAGCTGTGGGTTTTATGTTCTAACAGCAAGTAAGGGTAGCATCTGAAATTTGTCATAAAAGTCTCTTTGGAGTGATGAAAACTGATAGGATTGAAATCAGAAATCAAGAAAGTAACAGTAAGAGATGTTGTGATCCTTACACAGAGAGAACAGATACAGCACTGTATAATATTTCATTTTAGTTCTTTTATGCTGAATGTGCTGATTATTCCCTCAAGTTTGTTTCTTCAGTAGCATTTCTTAATGCACACTGGCCTAATAACTTGAGAAAAATAAGGTAGAAAGCTAAAGATTATTTCCTAGATTCCCTGGCAATTGAGACTTGGCTTGTCCCATAACCTAGTTATAAAGAAGATGCAGTGTTGGAAGACACAGAGTTAAGAGTGAAGAAGAGGCTGGCTGCTGTTTCTTGTAAGAAGAAAAGAGAAAATAGAGTGGCTGAAACAGTTTACATTCCCACCAACAATGAAGTAGGGTTCCCTTTTGACAACATCCCCTCCAACATTTATTATTGTTAATTTTCTTGATACAGGACATTCTTACTGGGGTGAGATGGAATCTCAATGTTGTTTTGATTTGCATTTCTTTTATGGCCAGTGATGTAGAGCACTTTTCCATATGTCTCTTGGCCATTCTCATTTCCTCATCAGAGAAGTCTCTTTTTAAGTCTTTAGCCCACTTGTTGAGAGGGTTGTTGGGTTTTTTTTTTTTGGTTTTGTTTTGGAGGAATTTAATTTTTTTAGTTCTGCATATATTTTAGATATGAGGCCTTGTCATTGTATGGCCTGTAAAGATCTTTTCCCAATCTTTGGGCTTTCTATTTATCTTGTGAGCTATGTCCATTGCCCTGCAGAAGCTCTGCAGTTTGATGCAGGCCCATTTATCCATCCTTTCTTTGCTTTGTAGCATTTCTGGGTCATTGTTAAGGAAGTTCCGTCCTGTACCAAGGAGCACAAGTGTTTCTCCTACTCCTTCTTTTAGTGTTTTCAAGGTATCTGTTTTGATTTCGAGGTTTTTGATCCATTTGGAATTGATATTGGTGCACGGTGATATATATAAGGATCTAGTTTATTTTGTTGCAGGTATTGAACCAGTTTTGCTAGCACCATTTGTTAAAGAGGCTATCTTTCTTCCAGACTATTTTTTTTTCAAATTTGTATTATCAAACTGATGTACAGAGAGGTTACAGTTTCATACATTAGGCATTAGATACATTACTTGTACTGTTTGTTACCTCGTCCCTCATACCCCCTCCCCCCACCCCCTTTCCCTTTCCCCCCCATGAGGTGTACATTCACTTAAACCAAACAGTTTTGCAAGTATTGCTTTTGTAGCTGGAGCAAAAGAGCCCATTAGCTATACCCTTATGAACACATAAGATGATGCTAAGTGAAATGAACTCCAGGCTATGGAAAGGATTGTCATATCACAGTTGTAATTACTTTCAACGTACCATGTGTATCTGTAGCATCTATTATAGAAGATGTTCTTGTATCACCTTCCTGTGGTTGTACCTACACTTTCTCAGACTATTATTTTTTAGCTCCTTTATCAAAGATTAAGTAGGCGTAGTTCTGTGGTTTCATTTCTGGGTCTTCCATTCTGTTCCATTGGTCTTCAGGCTTGTTCCGGTGCCAATACCAAGCTGTTTTTATTACTATAGCATTATAATACAGCTTGAAGTTGGGTATTGTAATTCCTCCAGCACTGTTCTTTCTGCTTAGGATTGTTTTTGCTATTCGGGGTCTTTTATTGTTCCATATGAATATATGGATTGCTTCCTCTATTTCATTAAAAAAAAATGGTGTTGGGATATTAATGGGTATTGCATTGAATTTGTAGCATTATGGAGATTCCTCAGAAGGCTAAACATAGAGCTCCCCTATGACCCAGTAGCCCCACTTTTGGGCATCTACCCAAAAGACCACAAACAAGAACACACTAAAGTCACCAGCACAACAATGTTCATGGCAGCACAATTTGTCATAGCTAAAATATGGAACCAACCCAGATGCCCCTCAGTAGATGAATGGATCAAGAAAACGTGGTACATATACAAAATGAAATTTTATGCCTCTATCAGAAAAAATGGCATTGCCCCATTCATAAGGAAAAGGAAGGACTTGGAAAAAAATATACTAAGTGAAGTGAGCCAGACCCAAAGAAACATGGACTCTATGGTCTCCCTTATAGGGAATAATTAGCACAGGTTTAGGCTAGTCACAGCAGAGAATCACAACAGCCCTATAGCCCCATGAACACATAAGATGATGCTAAGTGAAATGAACTCCATGTTATGGAAACGACTGTTATATCACTGTTGTAATTACTTTCAACATGCGATGTGAAACCATAGCTTCTATTATTGATGATCCTCTTGTATCCCCTTCCTATGGTTGTACCTGCACTATCTCTGTATCTTATATGAGTACATTGGAAACCATTTATACTGGTATTAGAACTAGGAAATAGAAAGGGAATACCAAGATCGAGAGACACAGGGTAAAAAAAGACAAACAACAACAAAAGCAATCCTTGCAAAACTGTTTGGTATAAATGAACTGAACAAGTCATGGGGGGGGGGGGTTGGGAAAGAGGGAGGGGGAGGGGGGAATGAGGGAGAAGGTAACAAGCAGTACAAGAAATGTATCCAATGCCTAACATGTGAAACTGTAACGTCTTGGTACATCACTTTGACAATAAATAAGAAAAAAAGAGAAAATAGGTATTTGTTTGTGTGTTTGGAACTGAAGTTTGAACTTAGGGAACTGTGATTGCTAGGCAGGAGGATCTCAAGCACTTATGCCCCATACTTTCCCATCCTTTCTGTTCTGATTATTTTTCAAATAGGCTTTTGTTTTAATGCCCAGACTAGCCTGGGGTTGATAGGTTCATGACATCACAAGCAACGTTTTTATTGATTAAAATGAGACTTGAAAAGATGTTTTCTTGCTCTGGCCTCAAACTGTGATCTTCCGACGTCCCTATGTCAATATTAGTTACGATGACAAGCATGAGCCATATTCCCAGCAAGAAATTTCAGTTTCTCACAAGAAATTTCATTTAAGTCATTATACATTATTTAATCTCTTTGTTAAATATGCTAGATAGTGCTTGCCCCGATTGATACAGGCACTAACGAATATTAAATGACTTCAAGAGGGAAGAGGGGCTGGGAATATGGCCTAGTGGCAAGAGTGCTTGCCTCATATACATGAAGCCCTGGGTTCAATTCCTCAGCACCATATATATAAAAAATGGCCTGAAGTGACGCTGTGGCTCAAGTGGCAGTGTATTAGCCTTGAGCAAAAAGAAGGGACAACCGTCAGGCCCTGAATCCAAGCCCCAGGACTGGCAAAAAAAGAAGAGGAGGGAAGAAATACAAGCATAAGGAGACAGAGAAAGTGAGGGAGAGGGGATGAAGATGAATACATAGCTATGCTGATTTTTTTTTAAAGAAGTCATGGTATAAAATTTCATTGTGTATATGTACCACATTTTCCTGATCCATTCATTTAATGAGGGGCATCTGGATTGGTTCCAAATTCTAGCTATGACAAATTGAGCTGCGATAAACATTGTTGTGCTGGTGGTTTTAGTGTGTTCTTGTTTGTCAGAAAGAATAACATTGCCCCATTCGTAAGGAAATGGAAGGACTTGGAAAAAATTATACTAAGTGAAGTGAGCCAGACCCAAAGAAACATGCGCTCTATGGTCTCCCTCATAGGGAATAATTAGCACAGGTTTAGGCAAGTCACAGCAGAGGATCACAACAGCCCAATAGCCCCATGAACACATAAGATGATGCTAAGTGAAATGAACTCCATGTTATGGAAACGACTGTTATATCACTGTTGTAATTACTTTCAACATGCGATGTGAAACCATAGCTTCTATTATTGATGATCCTCTTGTATCCCCTTCCTATGGTTGTACCTGCACTATCTCTGTATCTTATATGAGTACATTGGAAACCATGTATACTGGTATTAGAACTAGGAAATAGAAAGGGAATACCAAGATCGAGAGACACAGGGTAAAAAAAGACAAACAACTACAAAAGCAATACTTGCAAAACTGTTTGGTATAAATGAACTGAACAAGTCATGGGGGGGGGGGGTTGGGAAAGAGGGAGGGGGAGGGGGGAATGAGGGACAAGGTAACAAGCAGTACAAGAAATGTATCCAATGCCTAACTTATGAAAGTGTAACCTCTCTGTACCTCAGTTTGACAATAAAAATTTAACAACAAAAAAAAGAGGTAACAAACAGTACAAGAAATGTGTCCAATGCCTAATGTATGAAACTGTAACCTCTCTGTACATCAGTTTGATAATAAAAATTTGAAAAAAAAAAAAAAAAGAAAAGAAAGGTAACAAAGAAACTAAAAAAAAAAAAAACCACAAAATAAACACCAAGAAAAGGTGGAGGGAGTCGAGTGGAGAGGATAAAAAAGATAGAAAGGGGAGGAGAAACAGTCTACATTTAATGTATATCTTACAAAATTAATAAAAATGAGAGAAAGGGTGGGTCGGGAGGGAGGGGTGAGAATATTGAAAGGAGTGACATCAATCAAGGTGCACTATGTTTATAAAATGCTTTATTGAATGGTAACTCCTGTGTATAACTACTTAAAGACAATAAAATGCTTTTACAAGGAAAGAATTTAAGATTATTTTCATTCAGAGCATTAAAAAAGTGTTTGCTGAACAACAAAAAAAAGAAGTCATCGTGTAAGTTGTTTTCCAAAGTATAGATTTATACTATTACCAGTAACTACATTTAAAAATGTTTTAATTTTTTATAATTAATCTATTTATTGTCAAAGTGATGTACAGAGGGGTTACAGTTTCATACTTAAGGCGGTGTATACATTTCTTATCCAACTTGTTACCTCCTACCTCATTTCTCCCTCCTGCCCTCCTCTCCATTTCCTTCCCCCCATGAGTTGTACAGTTGGTTTACAGCATATAGTTTTGTAAGTATTGCTGTTGCATTGGTTTGTCTTTTATCTTTTGTCTCTCTATTTTCATATTGCCCTTCCCTAGTTCCAATACACATGTTTACAATTGACATTGTGTACAAATATCCTGTTAAAACTTACATTCTAATATACCCCATACATATTTTTAAACTTTTTCAGGTTCTGGTTATCACTTTGCCACAAATGTAATATCCAAGTATTATAAAAGGTTCTCCGTAATACACATGCTAAAAATCAAGTGCAGAAACTATCAAAATATCTCACTGTGGCAATATTTCCTCATAGTATGGTTCAAAGACTTCCATGCTCTCTAAGGTTTCCATAAGACCTCCTCCTTCTTCCATGCAATTATCGCCACTGTTCAGCATAAAACCTTCACATATTCCAAACATGAAGCAACAGATTGAATGCAAAAGCAGATAGGAGAATCCAGCTGTTGGTTTTTTTTTAATGTAAGACATTAAGACTTGAAAAAATGTAAAAGAGCCTCTTTTCTTACCAACTATTTTGGATTGATAATCCGTTTTTTAAAATACCTTATTTTCATGAACATAAATTGGCTTTATTCTTATTTTTAATTTAATAGCGGTATAATTCTCTTTTACTAATTTGTTTTTAATATAATAAATATTGACAACCTGTGTAAACAAAAGCTCATTGGGGTCCTCAATTTTTGAGATTCAGTTTTAAAAGTAAATAAATTAGCAAAGTCCTATAATACTTCATGTTTCTTTTTGGTAAACAATAAACTGTATTTAAACAGAACAAGCATTCTATATGCATGAAATACTAAGCAGCCTTAATTGCTATAGTAGAAAGAACCTAGTATTGAATAAATGGGCTTAAATACCAGTTTCACAACTTATTTACTGTGTGGGCATCTGGTCTCTATTATTCTCACTACTACTAATACAACAAACTCAGTAGTAAGCATATCAAAATGAAAATTGCATTTTGCAAGCATTTGCCAACATTTAATTATCCAGAATTACATAGAGTAATTTCTATTTAATTATATACACTTAGTAATTTAATTACTGAGGAGTACATTTTGCAGCTAATTCACTACTCAGAGTTTCACATTCTACAGTACCACCTGCAGCATAACTGGTCATGGCTAAATCCGGTCACTAAAATTTATTGCAAAACTGATCCTCACCCAAATCATATTTGCCTCATTGTATGGAAACCTCTCCCAAAAGACTTCCTATTTCAAATATAAGTGTTAAGTCTCAAAATTTCTTTCTAGGGGTACACACCCTTTCAATGAGTTATTCAGCTAGGAGAACTGTACACATCATTCATAATCATTAGCTCAATCACATCATCAGCTCAATCACAACCCATTTATCAGGCCACTAACCCCTAGAAATCTACTTTTCACTAAGAAAATAATAAGCTCACAATGAACAGGATCTCATTTCTATTTCGTATCTTTTTTTTAAGACAAGCCCCCTTTTCCTCCCATATTCCTATCAGAACTTCCCCAAACTGCACAATGCACATTTTTCGTTAATATGTAAATGTTTCACTGCAATTTAAATTACTAAAGATGTTGATTACAGTATGTACTAGATATTATTTTAAAATAAAACTATCACAACACTTTTAAAGGGCACAGAAGGAGTATGAATTCTATAGTAATTGGAAAAGTCATCACTATTTTTAGTGTAGATATGGTCCTGAATTAGAAATTTGACATCGTTCAGATTTTTGCTTGAATTCATTTCCACTCAATTTTTCACAAAATTTTAACCTAATGTAAACAGTTTTGTTTACAAAACTTTTAATTGATACTATACCATGCTTGTCTATAATAAAAATATTTAGCCTAAATCAGGCACCAGTATCTCATGCCAGTAATTCTAGCTACTCAGAGGGCTGATATCTAAGAATCACAGTTGAAAGCCAGCCCAGGCAGCAAAGTCTGTGAGACTTATTTACAATACACACACACACACACACACACACACACACACACACACACACACACACACACACACACACACACAAACACACAAAGCCCAGAAATAAAGCTATGGCTCAAACAGTAAATCAATTACCTTGAGCAAAACATTCTAGGAGGGGCTGGGGATATAGCCTAGTGGCAAGAGTGCCTGCCTCGGATACACGAGGCCCTAGGTTCGATTCCCCAGCACCACATATACAGAAAACGGCCAGAAGCGGCGCTGTGGCTCAAGTGGCGGAGTGCTAGCCTTGAGCGGGAAGAAGCCAGGGACAGTGCTCAGGCCCTGGGTCCAAGGCCCAGGACTGGCCAAAAAAAAAAACAAAAACATTCTAGGACAGCATCCAGGCCCTAAATTCAGCTTCAGGGCTGACATACACACACACACACACACACACACACACACACACACACACACACACACACACATCATATGTACCCTAAAACCTTCAAAGTGAACTATTACATTTTGTCTAATTTCCTAAAAGAGTAATATTCACACTAGAAACAGAATGGAAATGTATTATTAATAAAAAGAATTGATAGAGTAATTTTTTTACAATACCTCATAGGCATCTGAATGAGGATTACTTCTTGCTAGTAAGAGTTTTACATAAAATTTTCTCTAATTTTATTTTTGTTTAACACTGAAAAACAGTTCACTTAAATAAGTGGATGATTTGGTATTTCATTATAACAATGTTACTGAAGTCTTAAAATCACATGGTGTTCTTTTACTAAAGTTCTCATAATTTGTCGGCCTTTAACATGACTGTTTCTCTTCAAGTTTGTTGAAACCAAAGAATTGGAAACCATTTGAGCTGTAAAGCTTTTACAAAGTGTTTAGGTCATTCATTTATTCCAAGATAACTTGAATATTTCTAACTGATCTACTAGGTGACACAAAGGAAATTTTTCACCCTTAGAGCAATGCAGCAGGGTAATTTTAGGGTTGGAAAGTAGGCCTGGCTTTTCTCTGGTACTGTGAAAGAGTTGATATAAACTGCTTCTCTCTCTTTCTCTTCTTTTCTCTTCTCTTCTCTTCTCTTCTCTCTCTCTCTCTCTCTCTCTCTCTCACACACACACACATACACACACACAAACACCCCCAAAGCCAATGTATAGAAAGCAATCATACTAAAAATGCGTGAAATGTTGTGACTCAAAGTATAATCTTCATAACAGCATAAAATATCACCTGTAACTTAAAATAAATGCAAATTCTGGGTTCCCACCTTAAACCAACTGAATCAAAATCTGAGTTTAAAAAACTACCCAGGGGGCTGGGAATATGGCCTAGTGGCAAGAGTGCTTGCCTTGTATACATGAAGCCCTAGGTTCAATTCCTCAGCATCACATGTATAGAAAAAGGCCAGAAGTGGCACTGTGGCTCAAAGTGGCAGCGTGCTATCATTGAGCAAAAAAAAAAAAAAAAAAAAAAAAAGCCAGGGAGCGTGCTCAGGCCCTGAGTTCAAGCCCCAGGACTGGCCAAAAACAAAAGAAAACAAAAACAAACAAAAAAAACTACTCAGGTGATTCCTGTGCAGATACAAGTTTAACAAAGCTGATATAAGAAAAGGAGCATTTTGAAAATCTAATGTGGGGGCTGGGAATATGGCCTAGTGGCAAGAGTGCTTGTCTTGTATACATGAAGCCCTAGGTTTGATTCCTCAGCACCACATATATAGAAAACAGCCAGAAGTGGCACTATGGCTCAAGTGGCAGAGTGCTAGCCTTGAGCAAAAAGAAGCCAGAGCCTGAGTCCTGCTTAGGCCCTGAGTCCAAGCCCCAGGACTGGCAAAAAAAAAAAAAAAAAAAATCTAATGTGTGAAAAAAATTCTATTTTGAAGAAACAATATTGTCCCCTTTATAATCATAAAAATTAGATTAATATTCATGCCCACTTTACTTAGCTCTTCTAGCATTAACCAGTTTATTTTGAAAGACCATAAGGATGAGGCTGGAAAACATATTAGGCACACACCTCTTTGTTATTATCCAGGAACTGTGGAGCATTATTCTAGCAGGTCTGTCCCCCTGTAGTCTTTTCTTCCTTCAATCCCTCCTCTTTACAGTGGAAGAATTAGAATTTTTGACATCACTGTAACTGATTTTAGTACCCTGCATATTGTATATATGTATATTTGAACTAGGGAAGAGAAAGGGAATACCAAAATCGAGAGACAAAGGATAAAAAGACAAACCAATGCAACAGAAATACTTACAAAACTATATGGTGTAAACCAACTGTACAACTCATGGAGGAGAGGGAAATGGGGAGGGGGGAAGCAGGGAAAAATGAGGGAGGAGGTAACAAGTTGGATAAGAAATGTACTCACTGCCTTACGCATGAAACTGTAACCCCTCTGTACATCACTTTGACAATAAAGAAATGAAAAAGAAAAGAATTTTTGTACAAAATCTGACCATGACACTCCTGTTCAAAACTTTTGAGATATATTTAACTTCAAAGTGAAACAGAAGCATATGAGATGAATATCTAGACTCTTTTATCACTAGGCTCATCTAACAACAATTTCCCATTTACTTCTATAATTTTAATCACTTCTTCCTGTAACTGCCTACTTATTCCTGGCAAACATCATGTGATCTTATGTATCTGTTCTGTTAACCATCGATTATGTTATCACTCTCAATAATAACCTTGCCCTATTTGTCATCCAACTCATAAATTTTATAGGAAGCATTCATATATGACACACGCGTGGAGGCCAAATGTGGCTTAGTGTAGCATTGATGAAGCCCTAGGTTCAATTCCTCAGCACCACATAAGCAGAAAAAGTCAAAAGTGGGGCTATGGTAGAGAGTTAGCCTTGAGCAAAAGGAAGCCAGGGACAGTGCTCAGGCCCTGAGTTCAAGCCCCAGGACTGGCAAAAAAAAAACAAAAAAAACAGACACATGTGTAATACATTTCACATTTTGCTCATTATAGACACACACAAACACACATACATACACATGAGCAAAGTTTATTTTCTTTCAACTCCCCAGTACTTATTCTATATTCAAATATTTTTTACATCTGTCTCCCTATGTACACATTAATTCCAAGGAATAACAAAAATAATATCACAAACTAGGTGATGAATATTGACTCCATGTTAAATAAAAGGAAATGCAAATCTTTTTAATGCTTATAATTTTATTTTATTGTAAAGGTGATGTATAGAAGGGGTACAGTTACATAAGCAAGGTAATGAGTACATTTCTTTCCAACAGTGGTACTCCCTCCCTCATTTTCTCCTATATTTTCTCCCTCCCACCGACTCTGCTACCCCCCCAAGTTGTAAAGTTCATTTCCAACATAGTGTCTAGTGAGTATCTCTTTAGCATTGTCCCACTATTTCTGTTTGTTTTTGAATCAGATAAACTTATACACAAGACAAAGGGTACCAAAATCAGAAATAATGACTATAGGGAATAAATCGGAGGAAAAAGAAAAGAAAAGAAAGAGAAATAAGTGCAAGCAGTACACTAAAATGCAAAAACAAAACAACCACAGAAAAATTCTTGTTTCCATATTGTAGAGATCATTTTGATTAGCATCATTTTATATGGTCATATGTAGATAACTAATTGAGCTATTGTGAACCTCTGCTAGGACTATCATAGGCATACCCTAATTATTACAAATGAGGGAAACTATGAAACGTATGTTTCTTTGGGTCTGGCTCACTTCACTTACTTGCTTCATTTGATTTTTTTCCAACTCTTTCCAGGGAAATGCAATTCTTAATTATAAAAATGGCAGTGGCTCTCAATTAATGTTTGCCTCTTCACTGTTCATATACTTCTGTTTTTTCATTATCTGATGATTTTTGTTTTCATTTTGTTTTTTAATTTAATTTTGTTGTCAATGTGATGTACAGAGAAGTTACAGTTATATATATGGTAGTGAGTTCATTCTTTGTCATACTTGTTACTTCCTCCCTCATTTTACTCTACTCCCACCTTCCCTCCTCCCTAATTCTCTCATCATCTTGTACAGTTAATTTCCAACATGTTATCTTGTAAGTATTGCTGTAGCATTGGTTCATCTTCTATCCTTTGTCTCACCATTCTGATGTTCCCCTTCACTTCCCTTCTCTTTTTTTTGTGTTGTTTTTTAAAACTTTATTTCAATGTAACTATGCTTACAGAAATACACTCGTATCAGGTAATAGAATGCAATTTAACTTTAACTTATCCTACACAATTTCAACCAAAAATATTGGTACATGGTTTACAATTTTTTTAATTTGCAATTTTTTTAATCTACTACAAATGTATAAAAAGATCCTCCATCAAATGCTGCTAAAGAAAGCAGCATGAACCTTGAGAAATATACCTTTGGTTTGCCTCAGAAAAATAACAAGTATTGCACTGTAAAAGTTTATAAAATTGGTGCAACAAAACATTGTTGTAATGTTACAATGCCAGTTTACCAAGTTCAGTAACTACTGGATGTGGGACCGGGAGCCTATGTACACATACGGATCCAGAAGATCTATCTGATTCAGTTAATATTGCAGGCATATTGTAAATTTACACAAACCAAGATTCAGATCATTTCTTAAATCTGAATTAACACTATCAGCTAGCTCACTTCATCTTCTGAGGTGAACAAGGACACTACACACAACAGCTGTAAGTTTTTCTGACTTATGCACCGAAGAAAATTCAGTTTCTTCCTCAGCTATCAGTCCAGAGTAATAGCATACCAAAGGCAAGGTATTCCTTCCACTGTTAACATTCAATGGGATGAGGGAAGTTGAGGTCAACTTGGGTTTTAATTTGTATCAGCACTCATATGCAAAACAGCTCCCAAAGTTAATGACCACATAACTTTAGAAATGACTCTAAAATGTAAAACAGTCCATCTTGGTACTTCCCTTCTCTTCTCTACTTCAGGGAAATGTATATACAATACCCAGGGTACCAAAATCAAATACAGCAACAGGGGCTAAGCCATAGGGAAGAAAAAAGAAATAATTTCAAATAGTACATTATAAATAACAACAACAATGAAAACCCACTTGTTTCCGTATCTTGGGTTCATTTCACTTAGCATCATCTTGTATGATCATATGTACATAGTCATTGAGCTATTGTGATCCTCTGCTAGGACTATCCTAGACACATACTAATTAGCAGAGAATCATATTTGTTCATTTTATTTTAATCCTCCCCTTTAAAAAATCTACCTCAATTCCTTTTGTTTTACAGCTAGATAGGGTATACAAAGATATATGTACATACATATATGGAAAGAGCATGGCTCTGTGCTTTTGGTCAAATTAAATAATTCATCACACTTTCTTCAATAAAGAAATAGTAACTATTGGGTCATGTTAGGAAAGTGAAATGGAAGTAAGCTTGAAGTAAAATATATGAACTATAAATGTTATATATTTGCTAGAAGTACTCCTTTTTTGTTGAAATTATACCACAGTTCTAGTAATTATATCTCTAAAACAACAGTAAATACTTTAACAAGTAAGATAAACTTTAAATGAGAAGGTCTTAACCTTTCTGCTTTTGAACTTTTGAAATTTACTATGATATAATATTAATATCCAGGAGTGGCATTTGCACAATCTTATATTTCTGTACTTTATGAAAGGTGTAGAAAATATAAATGGTTATTTGAAATCATTCAATATCTGAAAGACAATATGCCAACAAATATATTTCAGTCCTTGAAAATATTTTCACATATCCTTTTCTATACTGCCATATCATAATGCTTTCCTTCCTCTACATGTGACAGACATCATTACTAATCTAATACAGTTGCTCGTTTCATGCCACACTAGAGCAGTTATTGGATTCCTGACAACAGGCAACCAATCCTGAAATTCATATGAATAATACTACGATAATGGTATGAAAACTGTAAGTATGGCAAACAGAGTTAAAACATCAGTTTCTCAAGGAGGCATTCTGACTTGAGTGAGAAACTCAGTAAACAAGGCTAGCTTTGTCTTTATGATGAATTGGAAAGTATGTCTCGTTACAGGCATTTTAACAAGAACCAAGAAAATCTCATTCATTTTCTTTCATGGGAACTCATTTAAACAATTTACTTCTTCAATCTTTGTTCCAATTCTCTAAAAAGTTAGTACCATTCAGCCATAAACCAACAGTGCTGGAAAGCAATAATAACATGGTTAGGGTAGAATGTGAAGGACCATCCTGGCAATGTTTCAGTCATGTTCTTTATTTTATTCTCAAAGGATGATGTCACTAGTTTTGAGGGGGCGGGGGAAGGGTGAAAAGAAAAAAAAATCATCAACTAGTTCATAAACCACAACTTAGCTAACATTCAGAAGCAGTGAAACTAGCACCCATTTCTTTGTTTTCCATGTCAGTCTTCTCTAAGAACCATGGCTTCTGGAGAACGGCTGGAGGAGGTACAGGAGTGTCCTGGAGCAGGTCATTATGCCAGAAAGTAAAGAAGTGTTCATAGAATGATAATACATGTCACAGGCTCTCAGAATTAAAAGCAGAGAAAAACAATAAGCTGGAAACAGGAAGAAGGAAAGTTTCTGAGCATAGAAATTGAAGGCTGACTGGATGGAGACGGAATGTGGGCATTAGTACATTAGTACATCATTTCATACCCATGTCAGACTTATTCACACTTGATCCATGCCAGAATTATTAATAAACACTAAATCATGTGCTGATTTTCATGGGGACCAGGACATTAGCATAGTCACAAAATATCTCCCCCAGACTGTTCTTTAATAATGTGGGGATGAGTAGTACCTATAAAACAAAGCTACAACACAACACTTTGAGCATGCAAATACTGTGTACTTCTGGATGTGATATTTAGAAAAGCAAACATATGTCTGGCTGGGAATGCAAACTAGAATCCTAAATCAGGAGGAAACACCAGACAGGTCACAAGTGAGAACAGTACATTTTTAAAAAGAGAAAGGAAGGAGGGAAACCCCTTATTTTTCAAATATATTAATGCTATAAAAGATGAAAAAGTAGACTGAAAAATGTTAAAGATTAAAAGAGAATAAGGAGGGGCTGGGGATATGGCCTAGTGGCAAGAGCGCTTGCCTCATATACATGAAGTCCTCGGTTCGATTCCCCAGCACCACATTTACAGAAACTGGCCAGAAGTGGCGCTGCAGCGCAAGTGGCAGAGTGCTAGCCTTGAGCAAAAAGAAGCCAGGGACAGTGCTCAGGCCCTGAGTCCAAGGCCCAGGACTGACAAAAATAAATAAATAAATAAAAGAGATACAATACATAATACTAAAATGGATCATGTACTAGAGAAAAAAATAGAAATTTAAAATGTACATATTGGCTGTACTTCAAAATTCAAATATAAATGGTAGGTTAGATGACAGCATTATGTCAATAGAACTTAGTGGTGTCTAAAACAGTAATGTTGTTATATTTTTAAATGCTTTATTCCTAGGAAATTATATTGAAATATTTTGGGGTATAAGAAGGAAATAATATCTGTAACTTACTCTCAAAAGAATTTGAGAAAATAATGACTATGTCCTCATAATTTTGATGTATTTCCATACTCTTAATTCTCTCTATTCTTCACTCAGTAAATACCATTACCTTTCTAAGATCCACAAGCAATGCAGTGCATCCTCCATCGCCTTTTACATTTTATAACACCACAATATTCTCCTGAAATGTGCTTTTCTTCATGTTTTCAAATGTTGATACATTCCGGTGTTACATAAAAGTTTCACATTCAAGAAGTGGCCCTGTGGCTAAAAATGGTAGGTAGAGCACTAGCCTTGAGCAAAAAAGAGCTCAGGGACAGAGCCCAGGCCCTACTTTCAAACCCCACAAAGGAAAAAAAATTACAAGTTCAAAAGGGTAATTCATTCCTTTCAAAAATTTCATTGATGATTTTTGAAATGTTATTGTCAAGGTTACAAGGTTACAGAGGGGTTACAGTTACATATGTAACGTAGTATGTACATTTCATGTCAAACATTATTACCCCCTCCCTCATTTTCTTCCACTTTCCCTCCTTACTCCCAAGTTATACAGTTAATTTCCAACATATTGTCTTGTGAGTGATGCTGTTGTATGGGCACACCCTATGTCCTTTATCTTTGATGGACATATTTTGCAACATGTGTATAAAATTGATTAATGTGCTTATTTAGAAATATTCACAGCAGAAGTAAGATTTCTGTTGTCTTAAGACAACTAAAATTGTTAAAGTTAGAAAAGGTATTAAAAGGTAGCATTAGCTACAGTGAGTCTGAATAACTTGTAGAGTGTCAGTGCCTAATGGCAAAAGAACTTTTAGTACTGATAACAAGACATCTATAGATATTAATTCTTTAAAAATTGAAGTGAAGCCATTCTCAAAAAGCTATTAAAAACAAGAAGATCAACATCATTACATCAGTTCCCAAGAATGATGATTATTTAATATTAGCATTTATCAAGCATTAACTGTATTTGAAAGGCCAGAAGATTGTGCTCCTCTCATGAAAATTTTATCTTCTTAGACTAAGCTTAGATACTATTTGTTACTAACTCTCAAAGCAATTCAAATTCACAGAGAACTCCATCCATCATGAAAGTCATTATGTTAAATTCTTGGATGCAAAGAGGAATATGAATTGGTCCCTGGTCTTAAAGCACTCACAGCCATGAACACTGACTCAATAAATGTGATACAAGCTAGAAAAGAATGTTGCCTATCTATCTATATCCTATCTATTAAGGAAGCAATTAATTTTGTTTGGAGGCCTAGCAAAGCCACTGAGAAAAGCTATTGAGAAGAGGTGATAAATTAAACCTTTATAAAATATCAAAAATGGAGAGACTAAAACTCTCATATAGATAATCCTCTTTACAGTCAAATCTAAGTTTAACTACAGCTCTATTCCTTATTGGCCTTGATCATGTAGCAGTTCAGAAACTCAGAATCTTGCTGTAGTTCTGTCACTTAGTAGCCATAACATTAAGCAACATTTAATTTCTCTTAATCTCTAGGTCCTAAACTCTAAAAAGAATACTGGTTCTAACATGAGTCTGTAATTTATGCCAAATTGTAAAAATCTCTATCTCTGTGTGTATGCTTTCATTGAGCAAATATTTATAGTGTCGACCATAGGTTAGGCACTAGTCTAGAAGTGTGAAATGTATCAGCAAACAAAAAAGGCAAATATATCTGTCCTTGTAAAGATTACACAGATAATACCTATTGAAAAGCTTTTAAATGTCTGCTGTCTCCTCATTTAAACATCATTTCTACCAGGCTCTAGCTATAATTCCACTTATTCAGAGGGTAAGATCTGAAGATCCTGGTTCAGAGCTACCTCAGGTAGGCAAATCCAAGTAACTCTCTTCTTCATTTAAAAAGTAAATTTTGGAGAAGGAGGGCTGGCTCAAGTCAAAAAGCCCAGTTAGAGCATGAGACCCAGAGTTTGTAACCCCATACTGGCAAAAAAAAAAATGAAACAAAGAAAAGTAAAAAGGAAAGAGAGAAAGAAAGGAAAGGAAAGGGAAGGAAAAAGAAGGGAAGGAAAGAGGAAGGAAGGGAGGAAGAAGGAGGAGGGGAGGGAGGGAAGGAGGGAGGGAGGGAGGGAAGAAAGGAAGGAAGGAAGGAAGGAAGGAAGGAAGGAAGGAAGGAAGGAAGGAAGGAAGGAAGGAAGGAAGGAAGGAAAATAGTTTCCTAATTGTGAATTAGCATTGTAAAAATTTCAAGTAATTGTAAAAATTAATATACAAAATAAACTCTAGATAATGAAAAAGAAGCAATGCTACCACTGAGACCACATTTCTAAAACTTCACACTGAATCAGTAACTCCTACCAGCTTGACAAAAAAGTCAGTATGTAAAAAAGATCCCCTAAAACTAGTAAACAGTTATCTTTATTCCCCATTTAAACTATGACAGTTCCTTGAAAACTTTGATGGATTAAGTTCTACAAACAGATTAAATTTTATTAATCTGTAGATGGTATGAAAACATTAGCACAAAAAATGATCATTTCACACTTTTCAGAAATTGCATATCCATTCCTAGTATTATTCATCATTCTTTTATGCCATTTTATTGTACAAAGTGTTTATTTCAGAATTATATTATCTCTATTTATTATTTAATAAGCATTTTGCAAGACAGCAGATGTTTTACCTCCAAAATAGAAACAAATTCAAACTATGTCAGGTAATAGGATGCAGGAAGCAGAAGAGTTACTGAAAGGATATGTGATAGGAAAGGGAAAACAAACTCTAGAGGCTCTCAGAATACAGACTTAAAAGTGTCTCAAGGCAAGTCTGATAGTCTTTCATGCTTGGATTCTTCACAGTCTGTTTCTTCCCTTTACTTACTCACTAATTTCTCTATATGCTGTTTTTCCATTATCTCACAGTAGTGTCTTCTTCATGGCTGCCAAAGCTTCCTAGATTCTACAGCTTGCCGTCTCTCAGTGTGTGCATACTTATGCATCATTCTATTATGTGCCTCTCTCTCGTTAGCAGGGAAAGAGTTCATGAAATTTCAAGGCTTTCTTCTATAGAGTTCTCAAGAACAGCCCCTTCAAGGGATGAATGTCGTCCTCGTCCTCGTCCTCGTCCTTGTCCTCGTCCTCGTCCTCGTCCTCGTCCTCGTCCTCCTCCTCCTCCTCCTCCTCCTTCTCCTCCTCCTCCTCCCCCTCCTCCCCCTCCTCCCCCTCCTCCCCCTCCTCCCCCTCCTCCCCCTCCCCTCCCCTCCCCCCTCCCCCTCCCCCTCCCCCCTCCCCCCTCCTCTCCCTCACCCCTAGTCCTCTTCCCCTCTCCACCTCCACCACTTATCCCTCTTCCCTCCTCCTCCCTTCATTCCCTTCCCCCACCTCCCCTACCTTCCCTTCCTACTCTGCCTCCTCTCCTTGTTCCTCTTCCCTCCCCTCCTCTTCCCTCTCCTTTTCTTCTTCCCTTTTTCATTTGGCAATAATACTGTTTGAGCTTTATGCTTGCTCCCCGAGTACTCTAATATCTAAACCACATCTCAAGCTCTTGCTAAATGCCTTAAAAAAAAAGTCTTTATTGAAAAGGTGATGTGCACATGGGTTTCAGTTACCTATATAAGGTAATGAATACATTTGTTTTGAAAAAATTACCCCATTCCTCATTTTTCTCACACTTACCCCTCCTGGCTCCCCTCCCCTCCCAGTTGTAAGGTTCATATCCAACATAGAGTCAAGTGAGTATCAATGTTGCATTAGTTCATCATTTGTCATGCTGTTTCTGTGATTCATTTTCCTTTCCACTGATGGAATAATCTTATATACAGGACACAGTTACAGAAAACTAAGAAAAATGAAAAAGACAAAAAAACTTCATACAGAACATAGTATGAATCTCTTGTTTCCATATTTTGTTATTCATGTTAATATGCTTCATTATATATGGTCCCATGCACTTAGCAACTGGGCTATTGAGATCCCTTGTTAAGACATATCATGGACATATTCTAGACTTATATAGACTTATATAAGACATATATAGACTTATCATAAACATATTCTAGTTCCCACAAATGAGGGAAACCATGCAACCGTCTTTTCTTTGGGTCTGGCTGACTTCACAATAAAATTTTTTCCAGGTGGCTGAATGTCTTTGATTGCCCTTTTCAATCACAAGTTAATAACAAAACCAACACTGTAATAGCATTCTCAGAATGCACTCTTCAAAACTAATAATATATACTATGAAATAATATGTACTATGAGGTTTCTAAGGGGGAAAAAAAAACACCAAACTGCAGGTCTTTTTGGTGAACTGGACAGAACACAATGACACATTCCTATACAGACTCCATACAGACACTGAGCTAAAATGTCACACTCACACAGAGTTGCCCATTACTTTAAAGATACAGAAGTCAAATGGCAAATGTATAGACCTTCTATTAAAACTTTAATATTCTAAACAGTATTAAGATTTGTGTTTATGTTGTAAACAAGTTCAGCTTGTGAACTACTATTTAAAGCCAAACAAAAACAAACTTATAAACAAACTTACAACACAATTAAAAAAAAAAGATTTGTAAAGCAGAACCTCTCAGCCTCAAGTATATACTGTAAAGTAGCATCTTAAATTTCAGCTAGTCAGTCATAATTGGTACTTTCCAAGCTGTGAAACTTAGAATATATTGATAAATGGCTACAATTCTGAGTGGGAAAGTAATCACCCTGGGAAATATTTCCCTAAGTTCAAAACTCCAATTTTGCTATGGAGATGTGGCTAGCATTATACATCTACTAGCCAGAGGCCTCTCAAGGGGAAATTAGCAAGTAACTCCTCAACAAAACAAAATATTTATAAATCTGAGTATTTAGACTTGAACAGTCAACCTAGGTAAACATGAAAAATAAAGTCCTGATTGAATCTGTTTGTTATCTGTTAAACAACTTGCCCAAAACACTTAAGTGACATAAATACTGTAGAAGAAAAGAAATATCACATCTGTCTCACAGTGTAATCCTTCCTGGGTCATGTTGCCAAATTTCCTTCTTTGGGATCATCTGGATAATATGTTGATACAATGTTCTTTATTTCCACATTCATCAACTTCAGAGAAATCTACAATGCAAGGTCACCTCCAATTCCCACACTGTCCCTATGATCAATAAGGTAACACGAAACAAATCAGGATTCCCCAATCCTCACATTCTTATTCTTTCTATAACTGCTTGCAACTAGCTGATGTACTATAAATTCTGCTACTTTGTTCCCACCATTAAAATGAATGTTCCATAAGATAAGAGATTTCTGTCCATTTTCTTAACTCTATACTCCAGTATATGAACACATTCATGTATTCATTCAGTGAGAGTATATTGAAGTCTTGTTGGAAGAGAACATAATTGGCATGTTTTAATCTTTGGTGATGAGGTAATAATCCCATATGTGGAACATGCAAAATTAATAGTCAATACCTGCAAAGGCTATCAAAAACTATGTTTATGAATACTATGTTTATGAATACTAAAAAGAGATATATTATGGTTTCTGTATAGAAGATACCTTTTCATATAAAATATACACATGTATTCTGAGACTAATCTGAATTTTTTAAAATAATTTCTTGCTAAGTTTTACTAAAATAGGTTCCATGATTCAAAATACATTTTTACAATGAAATACACTCTTTCTGAGTATATGTCTTCTCTCCTTTAGATGTACTATTATAAAACTTTTAAATATTAATAAAAAGTCTAATTTTCTGAAATGTGAACAAGGTAAAAGTACTTCTAATAATTCAAATACACTTACACACTCACAAAAACAGAAATTTGTATACCACTTTTATCCACAATTACCAAAACTTGGAAGCACCAAGATATTTCTCAGTAAGAAAGCAGATAAAGTGTAGTGCATCTCTGTAATGGAGTATTATTCAGTAATTTTCTTTAAAAACAATAGCTATCAAACTACAAATGATATGAAGAGTCTTCCCTATCTGGTTCTATGTACAAGAAGTCAGTATAAAAAGAGCATATACTGGGCTGGGGAATGTGGCTTAGCAGTAGAGTGCTTGCCTAGCGTGTATGAAGCCCGGGGTTCCATTCCTTAGCACCACATAAACAGAAAAAGCCGGAAGTGGCGCTATGGCTCAAGTAGTAGAGTGCTAGCCTTGAGCAAAAAAGAAGCGAAAGACAGTGCTCAGGTCCTGCTATTACTGTAACTGATTTAAATACCCCAGATACTGTATGTACGTGTATTGGAACTAGGGAAGGGAAAGAGAATACCAAAATTGAGAGACAAAAGACAAAAAGACTAACCATTGCAACAGTGATATTCACAAAACCAATTGGTATTAACCAACTGTACAACTCATGGTGGGGACTGAGAAGGGTGAAGATTGGGGGGGAAATGGAGGAGGTAACAAGTTGGATAAGAAATGTACTTCCTTTACATATGAAACTGTAACCTCTCTGTACATCACTTTGACATTAAAGAAGAAAAAAAAGTGAACATTGTAGGTACATTGGAATGAAAAGGCTGGTATTACCTATGGGGATAGAGTTTTTTGAAAATTGGAAGGGATGATGTTGGTAAATGTACTCCACAAATGTCAGGCTGTAAAATATTGAAATGGAGGATAGCCACTGAGTTAAAGGAGAGGACGGCCTCCCAATGCTGTTGAATAAAATGAAATAGGAAAGAGGCCAGGTAGGAAGGTTCACACTTCTTGACACTAGCTGCCACTGGTAAAAGCTGCTTGGAGTAGGGATTTTAATGTTCATTTTTCTTGTCAACTTTGGATGTTAGTTGGGCTAATGGTTATAAGTTTTTATAGGAGGTAAATTGGTTAGTAAGGGTTAGGAATGAAGGAAAAATGCCTTTAAAGATGGGGTGCTGAGGGCAGGAAGAAGTCTCACATTACATGTACATGAAAGCACTGTGATTTGATTCTTCACATACTATGGGAAATTAATTTCTCCTCAGCTTAGTGCAGTAGCTCATAAATGTTACTCCACTCTACCCCTCCAAGCAAGAAACAAGAATACCTAAAATAAATTAGAGATCTTAAAAATCCATTTTTAAGTTAAGAAACCCACATATGACAGGAATGGATTATGTTTTTGAAAAAGCTGCTTTGGATTAAATCAAAGTCACAAAGTAGTTTCCTTTTCTGCTTTATAATAATGGAGGAAAAAATGCTAAAAGTCCTCTCTCTGATGCTAGACTTGCTATATGACCCTTCCTATTTTAATCTTCAGTGGAGACCCCATTCTGTTCGTGGAAAGTGCCAAACTTTCATCAGAGTGCTTTCAAATAATTTAATGGAAGCTGCTTTGAACTATGCAAGCACAAGGAAGGTCTTTAAAAATGTTCACGTGTTAAAGTGTGGCAATGTCATAAGTGTCTATAAATGAATACTGAATAATGCAAGTCGGTGACCCGTTGACAATACATTTGCATTAATCAAGTGAATATTCCTTTAATAAATTCACATCTGACCATTTTACCTTTCCTAGTATTGATCATTCCATACCAGGTATAAACAGGTCTAATCTAGTGACAGTAAATACATGGCACCTTAGGCGAATAACAAAGACAAACATATAGCTCTCAGTAATAAGAAGCTGGTTTCAGGTGGGGAAAAATATCTGAAATTAGACACAATGGCAGGACTTCAGTGTACAAAGTGAGGATTTTTTCAATTACAGTCTATGCCTGTGTTATTATTATCCTTATATCTAACAAGAACAAAGAAGAAGCATGTTCCATCAGGCTCCTAACATATTTCGTAAATTTTTAGGCAAGAACATCATCCATATCATTCTTATCAAGTTATAAGCAAAGAATCTTAGAGTCAAATAAGTAATAATAAGTCAAATAGCTTGGTCATATAAGAGCTAATACAGCTGAAACAGATGGGTTCGACCCTGTCTTAACAGTATTTTCTCCTAATTCAGCACTCAAGTGAGAAAACAAAGGGTTGGAGTTATCGCCTTTGCAGAGATGCTGGTTGCTGTATATAACATTAGCTATAATCATCATACTGTTCAAAAAAGTTCTCTAATGAAATCACCACACAAAACTATTGTCACTAAGACTACACTTACATCTTCAGAGATAAGGAATACAGAATCTTCACATTAGACATGCTCAAATACGATGCCCTGACCCATCAAGAAGAGTTGAATAACTCTGTGTCAATGTTAATAATTCCTGGCAGAATGGTGGAACTTTCCACACAAAGATTATGCATTTAGCTATTAAGTGCATTGCCTCCATCTATGTAGGAGATTCTCAGCAACAGAATCTTAACTTAATGATTAATTTCCAAAACTCCCAAATAGAAACTGACACTAAAGCCCTTTCTATCCATACATTGGAGTCTTATTCACCAAACTAAACAGGAATTAGCTGTCGAGTGTTGCTACAGATCAAATAATGAAATAATAAAAGATACTGAGAAAGATATGACACACACACACACACACACACACACACACACACACACACTCCACTTCCATAGCCCAGTACTAAACTAGTTCATTTATGAAATCTAATGTAAAATCAGGAAATACAAATTTTATGCAAACAATTCAGTTAATTCTCATATAGGTAGAAATCAACATGCAATTCTGGCTAAATAATATTTAGCAAATGCCTAACATATGAAACTGTAACCTCTCTGTACATCAGTTTTATAATAAAAACTTAAAAAAAACTGTGAGATTTGCTGTTTGCTAAGAATGCCATCTGATGATTATTAAGTACCTCTGCTTCTATGAGATGACGTAGTAACATAAAAACCTCAGCAACAATAATAATGAAACTTAAAAATGTGTATGAGTGGAACAGTGGCTCAAGTGGGAGAGCCTTGAGCACAAGGAGGCCCGGGGACAGCACCCAGGCCCTGAGTTCAAGCCCCACAACTGACCCCCCCCTCAAAAAAAATTTTAAAAAGGGAACTGGGAATGTGGCTTAGTAGTATAGTGGTTGCCTAACATGCATGAAGCCCTGGGTTCCATGCCTCAGTGTCACATAAATAGCAAAAGCCGCTATGGCTCAAGTGGTAGAGTGCTAGCCTTGAGCAAAAAGAAGCCAGGGACAGTGCTCAGGCCCTGAGTTCAAGCCCCAGGACTGGCAAAAAAAAAAAACACAAAAAACAAAAGAAACATGCATGACTAGACTGCCTCTGCTCATTTTTCATTGGACTGTAACAATTAATGTAGAACATTACTCCTCCACACTATCCTTTTCATGGTGTCAAAACATTCTGAATTTATAAATTATTAAGCTGAAAAAATATGACAAGATGTATTATAGTGTCATCTTTCAGACAGTACATTTAATGGCCTAGGTTTAAGTCCTATGCTATTTACAAGCTCAGTGCCTTGGGATGAATAACTAACTTATCTTCTCACTTTTCTCACAAACATAATGAACAGCAGAGACATTATGAGGAATAACTAAGTTTGTATTAAACAGTATATATTTAACTATAAATAATAAAGAGAAATGGCAAGAAAATATGGACAAATCTGACATTAGTTTAAAATATAAATTATGAAAATAAAAATATTGACGATTTTATTACCTGAAGAAATATATAGTCAATATACACAAGACATTGAATGACAGGAACCATCAGGGAAATGAAAATCAAAACAGGAACAATTTACTATCTAATAAAATGGTGATAAAGAGAGGGATTAAAATAGTGTTTATTTGCATGTGGAGAAACTGAATCCCATTATACTTTGGAAAACAGTCTGGCAATTTTTTTAATGATCCCTCAATAAGATCTACTCTTGGCTGTATATTAGGAAAATTGAAAACAGGAATGCAAACAAAAACTTGCACATGAATGTTTCTGGAAAAATTATTCATAATATTCAAAAGGCATAAATAACCCAATAAAATACAATACAATAAAATACAATAAAATACAATGGAATATTACTGAACCATGAAAATGAAAAATACTAACACCTAACACATATTGTCAACCTTAAAAACAAGCCAATTGCAAAGGAACACATATTATACACCAATATTGGTATGAAATGCTTAGAACAGGCAAATCTACAGTAAGTAGATTAGTGGTTGCCTGGGACAGAGAAAATTATAGAAAATAAGTGGTGATAGTAGATTTTAAATATCAGCAAATGGACCTGGTGTTTCCTTTGAGCATAAGAAAATGTGGTTAAATTGTTCTGGTAAGTATTACAAACATGAATATAATAAAAATGGTAAGTCGGGCTGGGGATATGGCCTAGTGGCAAGAGCGCCTGCCTCGTATA